>NW_028186370.1:170922-268555 GCF_003343005.1 Rhea americana | reverse complement strand
CTTGTCACCAGGGCCTCTGCCCCATTCAGCAGTGGGCCCACATTTTCCCAAGTCCTCCTCTTGCTGCTGATGTATTTGAAGAAGCCCTTCCTGTTGTCCTTAACATCCCTTGCCAGACTCAATTCCAAATGGGCCTTAGCCTTCCTCAACGCATCTCTACATACTCTGACTGCATTCCTATAATTCTCCCAAGTAGCCTGTCCCCTCTTCCACATTCTAYGTATTTTCTTCTTCTGTCTGATTTTGGCTAAKWGCTCCTTGCTCACCCATGCAGGTCTCCTGCCCCCTTTGCTGGTCTTCTTACTCATAGGACATAGCTACCTGTGTTCTAAAAGTCATTGTATATGTGGAAGAAACTTGTCTCAAGGGTCAGTGAAATTTGATCAAATGTTGTTCCTCAGAACCATTAATCTCAGCTTTCATTTTCTTTGTACAACCAAAATCATGTCTTCAGCAGAGTGAATACCAGCCTGTGGTTCATTATTTTAGTGTTTTGGGCATTTTGACTTAGATTCTTAGACTGTGAGACTTGCAGGGTCATTAATAAGTTGTAGCTGCAGCTTAGAAGATAAGCTTCTAAAATCAGAGTTTCTTCATTTCTTCTCATTTATGATCTTAAGTATAAATACTCACGAGCTTCAGAAGAGCATTTTGGCATCACTTTGCTGCTCAACTGTCATGCTACATTCAGTACAACCCCAACATTTCCAATCTCAGCATCTTTCTTGGGTACAGCTTGTGGACACAAATTGAAAAAAAAAAGAGAGGCTAAATAACAGGCACCGTTTGTCTTTAGAAAGTATTAATTCTGCCTTTTTACTCTTCACTTAACAATGCCTCTTCATTTTTTGGTGCTATTCTGTCTCTAACTATGGCCTACAGGAAGATTTCAATGGACATCTCTAAGCTTAAATATGAAAATGGAGGTGAAAGAAGATGATTTATTTCTGCTTTTGGGGTCATGTAGTCTGGTCTCCTACTCAAAGGCAGACCATCACCAACATCAGGTCAGGTTAGCTGTGGCTTAGTCTGCCTAAGTCTTAAAAACTTCCTAGAATGGAGATTCAGCCCCCTATCTGGACAACATGGTGCAGTGCTACACCATTGTCTCTGTGAAATGGTGGGATGAGCCCAGACTGTCTGACACGTAGCAGCAAAATCCAGAAGACCTGGACTGATGATTTCAAAAAGCAGTCAGCGCATTGTGTGCTTGCGTGCTATCAGCTACMTCTGTCAACTGGTCATTTTTTTCAAAGGAATTATCCCAAAAGTGKTTTTTTTAGTGTTAATTTAGAATAACTTCATTCATAACTCACTGTCATCTAAGATGGAGGAGAAGAAAATTTGCCATGTTATGTATAAGGAAGAGAGGCAATAACAGGAGTGCAGAAAGGGAAAAATACCTTTAAACCAATTTTTTATTTTCCTTTTCTCTACTAAATCCTGATTTAATCTCATTTCAGTCAGGTACACTAATAGTTGAGTCACCAATGGCACAAATTTCACTGTACTGCTGATCTGGCAAGCAACAGTTTCAGCATATACTTGCTTGTTATTCAGTTAAGAATAATGTTTTTCTTGTTATTTTCTTCCTACTGTTGCAGAAAGTGCACAAAATTATATTCAGGCTGTTTATAGAAAAAGAGAACAGAATAATTTATTATTTCAATGTACTTCTGCCATTATCCTCATTACAGTCCAATATATGTTAAACTTAGGGGAAGAGAAGAGAAAGAATATGAGAAAAAGATATATCTGAAAGAGACAATCTTAGATATCTTATTAAAGGTGAGATATAAGTAGGACTCTGTTATATCAGAAGTCAATGCRGGGGATATCCATTCTGCCTGTGTGACTGGGAGGCAAAGTAAGTCTCATTAACTTTTGAAGCAGCAACACCCAACTGTATCAAGAACTGATTCAGATGTTGCACAGCAAGTCAGCGAGCACATCTGAATTAATAGCTTATTTGCAAGTGTCATGCTACAAAGATTATAGTCATCACTTAGCACTGATCATGGCTAGATAGCATATTTCTAAAGCAAGTTTAAACAGTGCATGGTAGTTGTTAGGTGATAAACAGTATTTTAAGCACATGGTATTAAAATGCATTAACTGGTATACTTTAAAATAACATTGATTTTCATAGGCCTAGGGAAAGTTAACATGAACAGAAGTTTCACATTTTGGATCCTGCCCAGGATTTTTTCTGCCAACCCCAACACTGCCAGCTTGAGTTTCCGGACTTTATAGACCTAAATTTACTCTTTGAGTGAACACACAGGTCTGTCTCAAGATAATGTCTGAAAATATTTCATAAGGGATTTCTACAATGAAGATAACATCCTGATGACACTTTTCATGACAACTGAAATGCTAGCCTACTTCTCCTCCTCCAACCCAGATAATAAAGCCTTTGTCTGCACTTTCAATGGGATGTACACTTTTCACTCACTTTCATAAGGATTGTTGCCTGATACAGTCATATATTTAACAGTTATTTTTCCTATCATAAAAAAAAATGAATTAAAAAAATGAATAAAGTTCARGGGTGAAGTGGCTTGGAGATATTTTAAGGATCATTCTGATTTTATAGGAGTCCAAAAAAGAGAGGTAATTGCTATCATCCAGAGTTTTTAAAGATGTCTAGTCCACATCTTATTTCCTTCTATGGGTGTATACATGTCATGACAAAGATAGGAAGGATATATGCTCTGTTCAGCAGCTATGGAAGTCAAACTGAAGCTCATCTAGCAGCATTTGAGTCCCTCTCAATTGTCTTATCAAGGCAAAGTGCCTAACTCATGAATTGCTTCAGCTGGCTGGCAGGTTTTCCCTCTTCATTTTGCCCCAGGGAGAACTGGTATTCTCAGTAGAATTTCTGGCAATTAAGTGACTTAGGACTAAACTCTCTTCTATGACTCACAATATGCACAGTCATCCTCAAAGTGACAGCCTCTAGGCACTTGATCTATCTTTGTAAAACAAGGAAAGGGCTTAAAATGAAGAATTAACAATGATGATTATACATCGGAGACAAGGTGCAAATGGTCATCCTGGATGTCATCTCTAAGTGTATGGAGGAAAAGAAGGTGATCAGGAGTAGTCAGCATGGACTCACTGGGGGGAAATCATGCTTAACCAATCTGAGAGCCTTCTCTGATGGAGTGACTGGCTGGGTAGATGAGGGGAGAGCAGTGGATGTTGTGTTCCTTGACTTCAGCCAGTCTCCTGACACTGTCTCCCATAACATTCTCCTAGATAAGCTCGGGAAATGAGAATTAGATGAATGGACAGTGAGGTGGCTGAATCGCAGAGCTCAGAGGGTTGTCAGCAGTGGTGCGGTCTAGTTGGAGGCCTGTGGCAAATGGTGTCCCTCAGGGGTCAGTACTGTGTTCAGTCTTGTTCAACTTATTCATCAGTGACCTGGACAAAGGGACAGAGTGCCTCCTCAGCAAGTTTGCGGATGATACCAAACTGAGAGGAGTGGCTCGTACACTAGAAGGCTGTGCTGCCCTTCAGAGAGATCTAGATAAGCTGGAGAGTTGGGTGGAGAGAAACCTCATGAAGTTCAACAAGGACTAGGGAGAAATAACTCCATCCACCAGTACAGGCTGTGGGCTGACCTGCTGGAAAGTAGCTCTGCAGAGAAGGACTTGGGAGTGCTTGCGGACAACAAGTTAAGCATGAGCCAGCCTTGTGCCTTTGGGACCAAGAAGGCCAATGGTATTATGAGGTGTGTTAGGAAGAGTGTCGTGTTAGCAGGTCGAGGGAGGTGATCCTCGGCCTCTACTCAGCCCTGGTGAGGCCACAGGTGGAGTCCTGTGTCCAGTTCTGGGCTCCCCAGTACAAGAGAGACATGAAGCTACTGGAGACAGTCCAGTGTAGGGCTATGAAGATTAGGAAAGGACTAGAGTATCTCTCTTAGGGAGGGAAGGCTGCAAGAGCTGGGTCTGTTTCGCCTGGAGATGAGAAGAGCAAGAGAGGATCTTATCAATGTCTGCCACTGCCTTAAGGRAGGGTGTCAAAGGGATGGGGCCAGACTGTTCTCAGTGGTGCCAGGCAACAGGGCAGGAGGCAATGGGCACAAACTGCAAGACAGGAAGTTCCACCTGAATCTCAGGAAAAACATCTTTCCTGTGAGAGTGGCAGAGCACTAGAACATGTTGCCCAGAGAGGTTGTGAAGTCTCCTTCTCCGGAGATATTCAAAACCTGCCTGGATGAGATCATGTCTAACATGTTCTGGGTTACCCTGCTTGAGCAGGGGGGTTGGACTAGATGATCTCCAGAGGTCCCTTCCAACCTTACCGATTCTGTGATTCTGTGCTTACATCGTGATGCTTCTGTTATCTTCTTAAACCAAGCAGATTGTGGATGCCAGACTTGCCTCTCTAAGAACAGTCTGTCTTTTCTCTGTCTGTAACTTGCCTCATTTCATGTTTATCACCCACTCACTTTGTCCCAATATCAAGGAACAGCATAAGCATGATCCTTATTCTCAACAGCGGGACATGCCTATTATTTTTAGGAGAAGTCCAAAATTCAGACATCTCAGTTTCCCTAAATGAGCTTCTCCTCTTGCACAAAGGAGCCCCACAGTCCTGAGTAATGATATAAGATTACCTATGCTCCCTTTGAGACTGCTAAAGTGTGTGCCAAGCTCATTATAAACCCCCTCTACAAAGAGGCAGAACCATCACAAAGCCTACAAATCCCCACTACTACCTATTACTTTACCAACCACCCATATCTTCATTGTTACTGTCATTTAATAAGATAAATCCTTTCAATTTATCCAGGMAAATGTCTTCCTCCTCTTCCCTTGCTCATAAGAAATACCATACTTTTAGTAATACAAGCCTTTTTTATATTCTTTTTATTGCACATTCACTGACAGCGAGTTTTGCATCAGGGAAGGCTAAGTCCCTAGATTCAAGGGTGAACAAATTCTTTTAAGCTCTTATTGTCATGAAGAAATGAGCTTGTTTTCCAGCACACATTAGTGAATGATCTCAAATTATTAAGCCTTGCTTGCCTGATAGAAGTTTGAGTCCATGAACAATCAGAAATTTTCTCATTGCTACAAGGGAGAATTTCATTCAATGCAATGCAAAAATTCCCAGAATGTTCTTTTCACTTACATGGAATATACACCTAAAGTTTCTTCRTCCTTGGTATCTGCTCTGGATAGCACCAGATTTTATTCAGTAACCTGCAGACAATCTGAAGATCTCCCATCTGAAGAATTCTTACTGTTTAGCCTTCAGACAAAAAGATAGATAAGGTGCATTCAGATAAATAGATATTACATTTATTTATATGATAAGTTCACACTAACCAAGACATTCAGTAGCTGTATCTCCTTTTCAGTGACCCTTTCAAAGCCTCCTTAGATCTGAGACAGGTTCTAAATGCAGTTAGACTGAGCATACTTAATAAAATTGTGATGGCGACAGAACAGGCAACTTTCTTTTCTTTTGAATTGCTGGTAAACATACCTGATATTTGGAAGTTTTTTCCAAAGAAGAAATTTAGCAAAGTGTCTTTTCTCTGTTTTCAAACAGAAACAAAGGGCTGCTTGTTTCCTTCTTTCTTGGTATGACTACAATATTCTGTCCTTGAAAATGCAGAAGGAAATATTACCATCTAATTTTTTGAGAAAACACTTGGAGACTAGTCTGAAGAAACAAGAGCTTTCAGTTCCTTGCCCTAGTCTTTATCACTACCTTGCAGTCTGTGAGACAACCAGTCATTTTACATAGGGCCACAAATCGCTTTGCCCCTAAAATGTGGAGAGCAAAACCAAAACACTTTGACTGCGTCTGTCTCTCTAAGCTATGGGCTGGTTTCTATGCCCTTGGGATATGGCAGTTGTGTCTGTGACGCTTGTTACACTGGTACCAGAAGTATCTGGTTGACTGATGCACTGTATTGAAAGACTTTATACATAAAGGCAGTGATACTCAAGCAGTGTACTGATGAGGAATACAGCCCAAAGCAAGGGGACAGAAGGAGCAGCAATACTTTAGAAAAGACATAATGAGTGAGGGGAAAGAGAGCACACGGGGAGGGCCTGCCTGTCTGCCAGATCTGGGCTTTGTGAGAAGAGAAGTGGTGTGAAAATGTGCCAGGAATATTGTGAATAAACACGATGATAGATGGAAGAGTAATTACGCTTTTCTTAGATCTGTTATTCCATGGAAATGTAATGTGATGCCCCCCTCCACCGCAGATGTCCCCTTAAATTAGGGAAATGTAATACATGTAAATTTACAGAGCTATCAAAATTCACAACTTTATAACAGAAGTTATTCATTTCCTCTCTTGCCTGCCAAAGTACTTTAGGCATTGGTACCAGTACCATAATTGCACTCTGGTCTTGTCCTTTTCTCCCCCACTTTTTCTCTTTCTCCTGGTGCTAGAGCTGAGTATGCAGTTTAAGGTTCACTTCTTATCTTTACCCTTTTGTTTTCACTGAAGGTTTTTCAGCTGAAGCACAGCTTTCCCGCTGCCTGGCAGTTTTGTTCTGTAGCTAAGTGCCGCTTTGCTTTCATATCAATCACACTTTGTTCCTTTTTGAAGGTCTCAATAGACTGGCTCCGGACACCAGGCTTCAAACGTTGTGTTCAAGGTTGCAACTTGCAAGCACATCCTCCTTGAAAACTTCAGCTTTGCAGAGAGATGTTGCAAGCAAGGCTGGTGTCGCAGCCGTGGGCAAAGTGGTCTGTTGGTGCTTCTCTCACACTCTTCCCTCCTGTCCTGCACATGTAGCTGTCTCAAAAAGATCTATCCAGAAGTTGCATTATTTTGTGTCCTCTTCCCCTGCTTCACCGCTGACCACATGCTCACCATAAGGCAAATGCAGCATTGTAACAGTAATACTATGATAACTCAATAGAAATAATAATAATAAATAATCATTTAACTGGTTCCCTTCCTTCTTTGAGGAGCTCTTGATGCTATCTGATACACTAAGAAACAAACATTTTAAAACAAGTAAGAATAGAACACAAGTTAGTCAGATCAGATATAAGTACAATCTTTTGGAATTATATAGCACCCTTCCCGCCCCCCAAAAATCTGATAATTTAGCCTAGTGATAGCGCAGCAAATTTATTGTCTTCTAATCAATAGTGTGTAATCATTCTAATATCCCCTCAAAATTATCTACATTTTGTATAAGAAGCAAAAGCATATGACTGGTAAGCCGATATTCATCTAAAATATGTGTTAATATATATCACTGCAATATTAAATGATAATATCCTAACCTCCAATGTAATTTATACAACATAGATTGACAGTAGTAGTCAAAATAAATAAATCCTAATACGCAGATCCTACAGACATTTTAATGCACAGATTCAGTCTGTCTTGTGTGTACTCAGTTCCAAACAACCAAGGCTGTCTCTTTTGAGAAGAAGAAAGAGTCTTTCTAGCTTTTTCCCTATGGGGATGTTCACACAGCCCATCCTTGCCAAATGTTAGCAGCATTGTAACCATTAACTGTTAACAGCACTAGTTAAGGGTAATTTAAGTCTACATAACCTGAGTTATTAAACCAAATACACAAACYTGTGTGGTAGGATGTTTGCCCCAAACTGATCAAGTTACAGAAAATACCACCATCAACCAGACTGAACAATAATCAGGGAGCTTTTAAACAGACTTCTGAAACAAAGAAGTTAGTCTGAAAAGAAGCATAAAAGAAGCATGAAAATAACAGCAAGGAGAGACCTTGGAGTGCAAGCAGCAGCAGTCAAAATCTGGCTTGGCACTGCCAGAAGCCACCCTGCTGCCATAACTCTTCTGCCTGGTACATTTCATTATTAAACGAATAAGCTGCTTCAATTTTGATCCAGTTTAAACCAAGTGTACTGAGCAGTTTTTCCCAAAGATATGCTGTATCATCAGTTTTCTCCCATTCCAAGGGAGATCCTAGTTCCAAGGACTTTCTGACCGAGTTTACATACAATGCAGCCTTCCTTTATATCCTGTTACTTATGTTAAGCTACATTTTCATGCTATGCTTTTGAGACTACACTATTTCTGTAAAGTTTGTTGGAACACTATAGCTCCAGCACCTGGGCCAGCCTGGGCATACATGAAAGCTGCAAACTCCTGGCTCCTTGGGCCTTTTTCTGTGGATTGAAATATTAGTACAGGAGGATAAAAGATGAGCTGCTGTTCTTTGTCAAAGACCTTGCAATCCTGTCTAGTGAAAAGGTGAATATGTAAGCAGATAACATTTGGGTTTTTAGGTTCCTCTTTCAGTAGATAGATGAGGAGATTTTGCACTTTCATAGCATCATACACAGTGGCCAGAGCCTTGACCTCTGGTTCTGAAGGTTCAAAGATTAATTCCCGTAAGACAATTTTACATGTTACAAGGCAGGCTAAGGCACTTCTTTTGGAAATCAAGGGTGGGCTAAGCTATGCTGTGTGCATGGCTTATATAATCCCATACTATGCTCCATGTTACTATAGTCAAGATGTTTCAGGGCTAAAATTTAATATTAGCATGTTTAAAACCAGCTTGASTATCACTAATTCACACAGTTGTTTAGACAGACCTCAATAAAAGTGGTTGTAAAGGATTAAGAGTGAGCACTAGCACTAGAGTTTCACTAGCATTTGAAACAAGAAAACATTGAATATAAAGGAGACCACTTCCACGCTGAGTGTCCAGCATTTCCTGAATATGATTTTCCTAAAAAAAGGATGACTGTTTGACATAAAGATTGGAAACATCTGTAAGTATTGACATAACGGCTAGTTGTTATGCCTCAGCTGAATGTCATTCTGTTAATAGTGGGTCTGTGCAGCATATAATTATAAAGAAGAAATGTTCCTGTTGAATAATAATCAGGTGTAAATTCCTTCTGAGACTCCAGTTGACATACAGTTCTGAATACTGGTTTATATTTGGGCCAATTTTCCTGGGTATCGTCAGCTACTTCGACAATGTGATTTGTATCAGATGAGATCTGTTACACATCAGGAACAAATCTAATCCTCACATGTAACTTGTTTGTTCCAGCTCCCAGAGAAATAACAAACGTGATATTTCCAGCCTTTGACCAAATAATCAATCATCACATAGGCTGGCAAAAAAATATTTTTTGACCAAAATGATTTTATAGAATTTCTGTACTGCACTTTCTTATTCAAATATATATTTCCACGCACAAGTTTTCACTGGCTGTATTTCTATGCCTTTGTTTCTATGGTTTATGTCTTACTCTATCATGTGGTCATGTGGTTTAAGTCTGAGAAGCAAAATCACAGAATCATAGAAACATAGAATTATAGAAAAGTCTGAAGTGGAAGGAACCTCAGCAGATCATCTGATACAACCCTATATTAAGTTATAGAGGTCCCTGTCAAGCTGAGTCTTGAATATTTCTGGTGAGGGAGAATCCATCACTTCTCTGGGCAACCTATTCCAACATTTAATTGTTCTCACAGAGAATAATATTTTTCTTATGTTCAGATAGAATTTCCCTTGAAGCAACTTGTGTCCATTGCCTGCTGTCTTGTCACTGTGCAACCTTGTGAAGAGAATGCCTTCATCTTCTCTAAAACTGCTTTCTAGATACTGGAAGATTGGATTCCCTGAACCTTCTTCTTTTTTTTTTTTTTTTTTTTCCTAGTTTAAACAAAACCAATTCCCTCATCTTATCTTCATATGTCAGGTTCTCTGACCATTTACCCATCTTGTTGGCTCTCTGATGGACCCTGTCAAGTTTTTCAAGGACTTTCTTGAACCAGGCAAACTAAACTGGACACAGGTGTGGCCTAAAAAGGGCTGACTAGAGTGGAATTATCCTATCTTTTATTCAGCTGACTCTTACTGATGCAGCCCAGGACATGATTTGCCTTTATTGCCACAAGGACACACTGCTGGCCCATGTTTAGCTTGATACCTAACAGGACTTTCGTTCCTTTTTGACAGAGCTGTACCTTGGCCAGACAGGCCCCAGCCTGTACTGCTGCTTGGGACTATTCTGACCCAGGTGCAGGATTTCACATTTTTCCTCATGCAATTCTTGTTGGTCCAGTCTTCCAGCCTGAAGGTTATGGCTCTTCTTTCTAAAGTATCTACCTCTCCTCCTAAATAGCTGTCATCCACAGACTTGGTGAGAGTATTTCCAATACCACTATCTAGATGGTTTTAAAGATAGTACCACTACCCTTTGAGCTTGTCAGTTTAGCCACTTTTTCATCCATCTTCTGGTACATCTATCTAGTCTATTTTTTAACAGATTATCAACAAGGATGTTATGGGGAGACTATATCAAACAGCCTGTTATAATCAATTTAGATGACATTTGCAGCTCTTGACTCATCCAGTGATGAAGTTGTTCTGTCATAGAAAGCAATCAGGCTGGTCAAGCACAATTTACCCTYGGGCTTTTCCCAAACACATTGTTGTCCTCCATGTGCCTAGAAATAATAAGCCCTTCCACAAAGACCTGTTCCATAATTTTCCTAGGAACTGAAATGAAGCAGACTGATCTGTAGCTTCTGAAACCTTCCTTTTTGCCCTTTTTGCACATGGGCATAATATTTGCCTTCTTCTAGTCATCAGGAACTTCCCTGACCTCCATGTCTTTTCAAAGATGATGAAGAATGTCTCTGTAGTAAAGTCTGCTTCCTTTTCTAGAACCCTCAGATGTATCCTATTGGATACCATAGACTTGTAGAAGTCCAGCTTGTACAACTCTCTTCTGCTATCAGAGGTTTATCATTTGCTTTGTTGCTGCTGCCTGGCAAAGAGACTTGAGACCATGAAGTCATGAAGACTAAAGCAAAGAAGGCACTGAGTAATCCAGTCTTTTCTGCGACATTTATAACCATCTTGCTAGCCCTTTTCAACAACAGACCTATCAGGACTTCCACATGCTACTAACACATCTATAAAAGATTTTCTTGTTATTCTTGACACTTCCTGTCAGTCAGGGTGCCAGCCTTCTGCCATCCTAACTGCATGTCTGCATGCCCAAGAAATATTTTTATTTTACTCTTTAGGAATATTTCTTCTTTTGCATCTCCAATTTGCCGCTTTTTGGCACTTAAGCAGCTAATGGTAGCACTATTTAGCTAAGCTGGATCCTTGTTATGTCTGCTGCTTTTCCAGCTTAGGAATGGAATACCTTTCATCCTTTAAAAAGGCTAGTTCTGAAAATCTCCTGTGATGAATCTTGGCATCTGGGATTGGGTTCTGGTCAAACAGCAAACTTCTTGTGACCAAATGTCACCTTGGCAGAAGGGTGCCTCAGTCCCGCACAGAAGGGATGGCCCCATTAATAATGCTTGCCACTTCTCCCTGCTGGTGTTGAGTGGGAGCTGTTGGCCAGAAGTCTCTTCAAGTGGAACCTGTTTATCATCTTTCCTTTTGCTAGATCTCCATACCTGTTTTTGATCTGAATTTTTCCAGCTGTCTTGTTGCCATGGGTTTCCATAGTTTCCAGAGTACTTTGTCCTGCAAGTCCCTGCATCCTTGTTCAGCCTTGCTTCTGACCATCCCATTCTGTTTGCTCCTTGAACCCCCAATTCCTGCCTCTGCTACATTGCTGATACATCCTATCTATTTCCTGCTCAGTGTCCTGACTGCAGCGTAACCTGCACTAACTCTTCCTACAGCTCCTTTGCCTCCAGATTCAATGATTTAATCAGGGCACACATTCCGCAGATGAGGTCTCAATCCTCTGCTCAGAAAGGAGCAGCAAACACTAGCTAAATAGCACATGGCAGCTGGGTACAGGCATCTGCTGGTCCTGTGTAAGGCTTCCCCCCTTCTCATAAGACTACAAGAAAACACCTTCCAAGCAGTTCGTGAGTGCAGCCACTGCCACATGCTCCTGCTGCCCACGCTGCCCTCACAGCAAATTGCAGGAAGTCACCGTGTGCTGAATGTTCAGCTGACTTATTTTCATGGATAAGCTCTTCTGAAGAGTCGAGTTATCCTTATACATCAGTTTTCTGAAGGGAGAAAAGCACAGTATAATAAGGTTCTATTTGTTGCTCATAAGCTAATAGAAGTAAAGTACAGATAGAACAGGTGAAGTATAGGTACTCATCTGTACCAGATTAAAAGAAAACAACAACAATGAACACTAGTTTATCTTTCTGTTCATAGAGAGATAGCTAGCTATCCTGCTTTTCTAATGATAAACAAACATATCACATTATAGTGGCCACAAAACTAATGAGGAGCTATATCTCTTTATAATAAATTATCGTGTGGCCAGTTAAATAAATTCCAGCCTGACTTTTACACCTGAAGGAAGAAGTATGTCCTTTACTTCTACTTTCACTCTTTTGATCAAGACATTCATGCAGATTGCACTGGTCAACATGAGATTAATAGGAGATACAAATAAGTATTCAAATGTGCAAAGTGCATATTTTTAAACAATTCTCAAAATAAAAAGAGAGTGCTGGCTGCAAAATGACAAACAAATTGAAGCTGTTCTGAGTCTGTCAACTAGTTCTACCTACACAATAAATACTAATTTAATACACATACATGCATACCTATAGGCATGCCAGACAGATTAATAGAGGATAAAAGTTGCATTATGTTCAAATGCAGAGGACTCAGTCTTCCTGTTACAGTATACTTATATTAAAAAGACAGCTAAAAGTTAGGCCTTGAACTGTATTTGTTAACTATGCAGTGTTCTGCTGTTCAAACTGCATATATTGCAGAGTAGCTTAACATAGCCATTATGCTTATTTTTAGGAAGGAAACAGGAGGATGAAGAATGAATTAACCCACAACCCTCTGTCATCTTTTTTTTTTTTATTACAAACATTTCCTAGCACATATAGAATCAATCTTTCATCCTGAGATGTTTCTTATCAAGAGAATTATTGAATTTTTAGCATTTACATTACCTTGTTATCGCTATTTAGAAACACAATACAAACAGCATCTCTATTTTTTTTTTTTTAAAAAAAGTAAAAGTACAAGATTCCACAGAGATGTAAATCTGAGCATGTAGGAAAGGTGGCCAAGACCTTTCATATACTGAAACTGGACTTCCCTTTCTGTTATATTATATAATAATGCCATCTTTGGATGAATCTAATCTGGAAGTTCAATCATTATTTTATTTTCTGGAGAACAAGGAATAACAGGTGTATATCACTCTTCTGTATTAATATTTGGTATTATGTTTCCTGAGAAGTGACATCATTGTTACTTGGGTTGGACAGGATGGAATAAGCCGGCTACAGAAACAATCATTTTCCTTTTCTAAAAGGAGCCAATGGGAGAACCACTTAAGAATACCAGTGTTCCTGTAGTGACATGAAATATGGAATTTTTTTTTTTACATCGGCTGCATTTATTTCTGGTATGACTAGCTGTAACAGGGAAGTAACCAGATCCTGCAAATGCACAAATGCTGTAAGAAGTCAATGGGTTTAATATTAAGATGATAACCATTCTAATTTGATCTTTCTCCATTTTAAATTGTAATAAATTACATCTCAAATACTAGCTGGATGCAATGTATAAATGTTCTCAAACATCATCAGATAATATTCTAAGAATCTAATGAAAAAGCAATATTTCATGACAGAAAYTGGAGTGAAACATTATGTCATACTCAGCTGTGAGTTTAAAATAAAGCAGTCTCAAGCTCAGAAAAATACAGCATAACTTCTTTGCCTGTCTAGTTTGGCATTTCCAAATCAAGGGGCGTTTGTTATTTTGTAGGAAAGAAGGTTTATGGTTCTGAGAATGTGTCATACTACAGGCGATATAAGACCGATACTTTGGGTATTCTCCCCCTGGCTGCCAGAGCTGGTGAATAAAAGTTCAGTGTGTCTTTTCTTTGCAGGCTTTATGCCAAAACAGTAATTTACATACATGATTTCCTCAGCCTCCATTCTTAAGAAGTTTAAGAAAAAAAGAGAGTATCTCTTGCTCAGCCATGACTCTTCTTTCAAGTGCAGAAATATGGTGGTAATTGAGGGCCTCCAAATGGAATAATTCCTGGGTGGCTGAGCATAGCATGGGCTGTGGGGTTCTGCTTACTGCTGCTAACCAAATTAAACGTGGACTATCAGCTCAGTTTTTCTTTTTCCTTCTCCTCCTCCCAGCCACTTGGCACTACCTGACTAGTGCATGGCTGCCAGATGCTTCATACAACTTAAAAAAATAGGAAACTACATTTTCCCATTTTTTCATCATCCCAAATTTTTCACCATGTGACACTTTTCGGAAGAGAGAGGCAATTTATATATTCTTTTTTATGCAGTTAGACTGATTTTTAAAAAACATGATTGCATAATTATCCAAATTCTTGGTTATTGAATGTAGAATGAGAAATTTTATTTTCATTTAATATATTGATATTTGAGAGTGCACATTCAGTTAATCAAAATCTACTAAATAGTATGACCATTTTGAAATGCCTGGGACAATTAATTTAATCTAGAATTTTAAAGAACATTTTAACAAAAATTTGTTCAAGGATGGACCCATGAAGGGCTTTTTCTGTGTACATAGATAATGTATTTTATATAAAGCACCTCCAGTTCCTTAACTTTAAGATTCATACATATTATATAGACAAGATATAAAAATAAATATTTTATATAAATATAAATATAGAAATAYGTATAATAATATATATAATTTATATATACTGCATAAAAAGGTTGATGGTTTTTGTTCAGTGTAATTTATTTTTTATTACAATTTTTAAAAAGTAAACAACCCTTTATTTAATGGGTCAATAGGTAAATGCAAGCCCAATTGCAATAATAAAACAGTAGAATTAATTTCTGAATTGTTTGCTCCTTAAAAGATGGGGAGTTATGTAGGAAAATCTTATCAAGCAGTATATATTAGACAGTTTCTTAATTTCTAAAAGTGAAAAAAAACAATGTATAACATCTGAATTTTAACAGCGCAGAAAATGAGTTCTCTCATTTTCACAAACAGCATGAGTATACATGCACTGGCCATGTGGTACTAACTATGAAAGGACAAATCCCATACATTACAAATATATGGTATTGAATTACATATATTATTAGCAAGACTGTTAGATATTTTGTTAGACTTAAGTAAAGCCTTGATGGAAAGATGATTTACCCCTTTTTGTATTCATCCCTTTGTTTTGATTGGGCATAAGCATTGTGATAAAATCATGCAAATAGATTTTTTTTAAAATTTATCTAAGATATTTGGTAGTGGAGAATCACTCTGRAAAATGCCAATATTTGTATGGATTAGAGAAAAAAAGCTTTTTTATTAGGATGAGTAGGACTGTAGCAAGCGTGTTTTTAGGTGCAAAGACTAGAGCCAAAGCGTTAAATTTGGGATGCTCAAGGCATCTATCTAAATTGACTTTAGGCACTGGCAACTAGATAAAAACTTATTGTAAAATGAAGCTTGCAGCTCACTTTGAAAGCTTATGTGCTAGAAGCTCCCTGTACCTGGCATACACCTCTGAATTCAGTAATTGTGAAAAATACTGAGCAAGGAGGAGTATTCTGGTAGCTGCCATGGATACAGAGGTATGCATGTGGAGTTATCAGAAGTATCAGAAGCTGCACAGATTAAATTCTTAGAGATGGAGTAGCATATTCAATTAAGAAGCAGACGTTTGAACCTAACAGGATAATTTGAACAAAGCAACAAACGGGGAAAAAAAGTTTCATTGATCGCTTTTGCTAAATCTTATTAAGAAATAAGAACTAAATTATTTCAGCCTGTGTTCGCATGGGAGGTGAATGCTCTGTGAGCCATGCAAATGTACGTCCTCCAGGAGATGGAGGAACTGATAGATGTAATCCACTTTCAGCTTATACAACAGAGAAATTTACTCCTGCTGTAATGCTGCACACCTCAACCACCCCTCCTGAACCTGGGACTATCACCGTGCAGAAGTCACATTAACATAGATATAGCACTGACAGTAACACATTTACTAATTTTAGGCTAAAAACAACTTCAGAAAGGCACCTAGTACTGAGTATTTAAACCATGTACAATCTGTTCTGCATAGTGCCATGCTTTTGATGCAAATATGTTGAAATATTGAATTGTAAGCATTTGAATGCATTCAGTTTCCACAGATAGGAGGTTGATAGGCCTCCAACATTTTGCTTAACAGTTCTGGAATTCTTACATACTGCTTAACAGCACTTTAAATTTTAAATAATGAGCATCTTGAATGATCTTGCAGCCTCTTCCACAGAATCAATACTGGATGAATAATTGGGAATAGATTGTAATCTATATCGCAAAGACAGGAATTCTTTTCTTGCCGTCAGATTTTACCTTCTGTTTGTCTCATGATTTCCCCTATGTAATCTGAAACATTATACATTACCCTGACTCAGTTCTTAGGCTGGGAAGCTATTGCAGGAAAATGTTTTAAACTAAGCATGGAATGAAATCAAATTTTATTTTCTATAATAAGCACTTATCAGAAGTAAGTTCAAAATTTATTTACTAAACTTGAAAACTAAGCAGCTGCCATCTATCTTGACTGTTAAATACAAATGTGACATGAATTTTTGAAAACACGGCAGTATATTAACTGCAGATTAACAAAATATTACAAATATATTACAAACATTAGACAGCAAGTCTAATGGAGACAGAGATTGGTCACTCTGAGGCATATGAGACACCATCCCGGAGGTGTACAACAGGGCAAAACAGTAGATTTCAGTTAAATGAAAAACTGGAGTGACTRACCTACCTCTGGAAATGATTGCCTATCTTGATTTAAAAATCTCGATCCTTCAGAGCCAGTTACACAACATGTATTATTTAGGAGAGCTTCTTTTTCTTTGGCTTAAGCCAAATAGTTTTGGCTGTTCATCGCAAGCCATGTGTACCAGCTTCTAACGAACGCAGCATATTCCTAGGAGATTCCTTGAAGATAGGATTTTTCATATTTCTGAAGCTGATAGAGCTCTGAAACGCTGATTAGATCCACCAAATGGCTTTTCAAACAAAATGATTTGTGTTCAATCCACTGGCAGTTTAGCATAACAAGGGATGCATGCAAATTGCACCTTTATCTGTGCAATTGCATGTGAAAGAAAAATAGCCCTGAATGATTTAAAAAAGCTTGCATCAGCTGATTTTCTTTATTGCATAGAGTAGAAACCAGACCAAGAGTGGAGTGCACTGAATTGTCATGTAAGAAGTTTGTGTTGCTGTCACATTTGGGTTATGCTGCCTGGAACATATTTTGTAGTCCATCATATCTCTAAAGATGACTCCTCTCCGTCTAGATGACGTTGTGTGTTTGGTGGTCTCTAAAGGGTCTTTAATGAGACCAAACAATGTCCGGTTGTGAATAGCTGCTTGTAGAGCATCCAGAGCTTGCTTATGCAACCAGTGCATCTGATCTTAAAACTGAGATTTAACATTTGGAGCTGAGAACAGATCTTCATAGATACTCAAAACAAAAGATTGTATAAGAAAGCAACTTTTTATGATTTGCTAACTAAGAAATTCTATAACCAAGCACATGAATGTGTTTTGAGTAACAGAAATGCCACAGGATTGAGGAGTGTCAGAAGTTGCATGTTATTTCCATGACAGTATTAAAGCTCTCGTAAGGTATGTAGTAGGCTTTCCTTTCCACATCTGCTTGCACACACACTCCAAAATAATGTGTTAATTTTTGGTCACTATGAAAGAGCAAATATACCTGTGCACACTACCCAGAATGGCAAGACACTACTCTCTTATTTCCCGGAATATGGGGGGGTAAGGGAGGATAGAGTTTTTTTCAGTTCCACCACCTATACAAAGGTGTTGTTACAATGCAAATAAACTTGATATTATAACTTAAAATTTCAAACTTTTACAGAAATCTACCCCAAAAAATCTGTTCACAGTGCTATAGTTGAAAGGCATCTTATAGCGTTTTGAAACTCTTGGCATTTTAGGCATAGATGGCAAATTTGTACAATTGTTAATTAYTTTTTCTCTCAGTACATAGTAGAGTGTATTTTTCAGATACTAAATTCAAATGCAAATCCCCACCCATCAGACTATCAGTATTGCAGCACAAGGCAATAATACTACTTAATTAAAATACAGTGCTTCCTGGAGTGCAACTTGAGCAGAATCCAATTGTCAGAGGAGAATGTTAGTAGAGTCACACATTTTTTTATACCTCAGTGCTCCTGAAGTGGGTTAATGTGATTTTCACTGATATGACAATCAGGTGTTTAGGGTTTCCAGAACTTTTGTTACCGCAATAGAGATAAAACATGACTTTAGTTTTCTAAAGTTTTATTGCCAAATTTTCAACAATAAATAGAATGATGCGAAGCACAAATGCACCTACAATATTTTTTTAAACCTTTACCTGTGGTATTTTCAAACCACACTTGCTTAAAGTCAGTCATTCTTCTAAAGATGATATATAGCAGCTGTATGAAGATAGGTTTTGTTGCATCTTTAACATTAAAATTGCACAGCTCTTGTTTCTGAAGAGCTACAGATTTGTTTTGCAAGAACACCTAAAGTTTCYATATAAAAATAAATTTTGGCTTTATAGATTTATATTTAGATTATCTTTATGTGTGTAATGAGATAGTCATGTGTTCATATTTTTCTCTGTGCTATATTTAAAGCAAAAAAATGCAATAACAGAAAATGCAATTAATGAGATTTTACATGCAAGACCATGAGGTAAGCTTCATTTGTAATTATTTTCTTCTATTTCAATTGAGGACTATATTTTGAGAAAAAAAATGCATTTTTAGTTCAGAAAAAATAACATGGTGTGATAGATCTTAATAAAAAGACTTATTTAATATAAAATGTGTTATGACTCTTAAGAAAAATTTTCAAGCTTACTTCTACATTTTAAAAAAGATCTTTTGTTCAATTTTGGCACATGCAGAAATGATCCCCAAATCTCATCTGGAAATTATTTGCAGAGAATTTTTGTAAGAGTTATAAAGAAATGAATAGCAGGTTCACAATAGGAATGTTATGTTCTAGTGCAATTATTACTAAGAATGATCTAAAATTCAGTATCTTTGCTCAAATGTAAATAAAGAAAATAACTATAGATATCCATCATAATCTTAGTGCAAACCTGAGAGCTTATCTTATTCTTAGTTCTTCACAGAGAATGGTGCTCTTTTATCAGCCTTCCCAAACTTTACAGTTCACAACATTTAATCCTAAATGTGTTAGATTGATTTTCTATATTTTCCTATGAATATGCACTTTTAAAGTACAGTGGTTTAACGATATAAAATCCCATGAAAATGTTCCTGTCATGGCAAGCTGAGAATTTGGTATTGGTAACAGCTCTAAGGTACAATGTATTGGATCTAGTTCTAGTCTCCTACATAGAAAATTATACACAGAAATTATTTTGACTGCTTCTCAGAAAAGACGCTGTAGCTCATTTATACCTTGAAAACTAGTCAGAAAAAAAAATCATCATGTTTTCACAATTATAATAAACAATATTAGTGTTATTGATAGAAGATTTGGAAGCTATCATTTAAATATCCCATTCAGCTTCACTACTTAAGCAAACAACCTTTTCAAGTATAAAAATACCCTAAAAAGAGAATGTCCTGATCTCCGYAGTTTCTCTACTTTCAAATATTTTTTCTAGATTCTGCTTCGCCTACAGTCCAACATCAGTCTTTTTCTGTAGAGAGAAAATTCTGAAATGCTTAGGGAGCCCTRTTACCTATCCTTACTCTTTCATTTTGTTTGCTATTAGAAATCTCATATCTGTAGCATAGCYAACTGCTTTAAAGAGATAAATTCTATCAAAAGAGGGCTGTGACAGTTCATGTAAGCCAATCATCCAACAAGAAACGCTCATCAGTCTTGTCAATATGCTAACTTGGGGCAGGTGTGCAGTAATCTCTGCACTCCTAAAAAACATAAAAGAGCTTAGTGGAGTGGGGAGAGAAAGCTTGCAAAATCCATGCACTTCTGCTCTCTGCAATACTCCATTAAAAAAATAAGATAAAATAAAACATACTATAATAAACCTGGGGAATGAATCTGACACTAATCCCCAGAATTAACAAGACTGCCCTGGAATGTCTTTGCTGTGCTTCCATGCTGGAATTAGCACAACATTAATCTGGTGCCTTGACATGATAATGATACTTTTTTTCTTTTTCTTTTTTTTTTTTTTTACTTTGGTATGTGCTTTTCCACAAAGTTACACACAGGCATCCTTAATCTCTGAGTTTTGAAGACTTGGTTTTATAGCATTGCCCTACTTTAAAAGTGCTTGTCTTGGGGGCAGATTTTTTGCTGTTTTGTGCTGTTTTGTGCTGTTGCCTTATTTGCAATGGTCCCTAAAAACATGGTGGTACATTTTTTTAGCCAGACCACCACTTAAAAAATCCTGAGTAAAGTCAAAGTAAAGACATTTTTGAGAGTGTTGGCTCCATTCAGAGTACTTGAAGAAATTAGCAGGTGCTGGGAAGCTCAGCAGCCAGAGGAGGACCAGAAGGCATATTGCTGAGCAGCTTTGTAATAGACTTGCAGTAACTTTTGCTCAAACATACATTTCTACACATTATAGTATCCTTTCATTTCCCAMGGCAACTATCGTTGTAGCTTTTCTGCTGTTGTGGCAGGGCCACGGTCAGCATCGTTGCCATCGGACAGTAACTCTCTTTGGCATTACACCCGAGATTCATTTGTTCCCTAAAGCCTGCGCTGGGGTTGAGACATGATTCATTAAAAAGCAATGGCCTGCACTTATTTGTCTCAAAAACACAAACAGTGAAGGAAACTGTTTTCAGACTGTTTAACTGAAATCTGTCCTCTTAAAATTAGGTCATTGCTCTGATAAATCCTTCCTAACTGTATATCCAGAGAGCTGATTAAAATCCAATCTATTTGACATTATAATTAAGCCTCACATCAAGTTTACAGTTTTATAATTACAGTGCTACATACCAAGAGAGATCAGAGGTCTCTCCTGTTTATCTGAGGGATCAGAGTAATTCTGCTGTGAGCATCTGTAGAGAAGCAGCACCGCTCTTTACACATATGTAAAGGGAGAGGTGTAATGCTGAATGCCAGTTAGCAGACCTGCCCACATATGCAGATGTGCCCTTCAGGAGCAGTGTGGCATCTGGTATCTGAGGGGGRAACTAATTTTTCCATTTTTGGCAAGGGATGGAAAACTAGGTAACAAAATAATCGTACTCCTCCTGCTTTTACATGTTTCTCAAAAGCAGTGGGAGCACAAGAAAGGAGGAGAGGTGTCTGTGACGCTCCAGGGTTTTGCCTCACTCCTCACTCTTACTTCAAAAGTGCCCAGATGAAGTGCCTCTTACCCAAGGCTCATCCTGGCCCAATAGCCAATTTTTCACCCTGACACATCTTCAAAGGAGTAAAACATTTTATCTGGTTATTTATCTTAGACAATTTCTGGCTAATACAGCAGAATAATTCTCACAGCTGTTACATGGCAGACTGGCCCCAGACTTGGTTACATTTTAGATGTCCCAGGAGTCAGCCATGGGGTGYGTTTATTGTCCATTCCATCCAGTTGTCATTACTCATGTTACTTTGTGTCATTTTGCTACTAGGATCTTTAACTCAGTATTACACCATAGAATAAGGAACACGAACTGATCAAATATTTTTCCTTCCAAACAGATGGTATGCTACTCTTCATTACCCTGGGAAGCTTCCCAATTCATTCTAGTTTAATTTCACTCTCTGCTTTTTCACTGTAAAAAAACCTCCAAAACTACTCAATTGCACTATAGTTAGCTCTCCAAATAAAACCATTTGTCAGCTTTTATAATGATACCACTTTCAGAATGTGTGGATCCTCCGTACATAACATTTTCATTTGATTATTTTTCTATTGTGTACAGCTTTGATTTTTTTTTAACAAATATTTTCTTATGCTTTAGTGATTAACTACTTCAGTGACTCCATATTTTTTTAAAGTGAATGTAAAGTATTTTATAAGGAGATTTTGAAAATGCACCAGTAAATCTCAAGAATTTCTTCTCATTCTTACCATGATATTTCTTGCTGCATTTACCAGAATCCTGCATGTGTTCAGATGTTGCACATAAGAGACTTCAGAGTATCRTCTTACCAGGGCTTTCTCCAGCTGATATCTCATTCCTTTCTTGTATGTTGATTTCCTTTTGTAAATGTATTTCTCCGTATGTGCTATTCTGGAATTATCTACCCTTTCTATCAGCCTAATATTTGCTTCAAGATGATATTAAATGCTTTCTTTCCTGGCAATCTGAAATACCACTGGATARTAGTTACACAGACACATTTACTTTTCTAATTGGCCTTCACTTTCTGCAGTCAATCACATTTAGCCTTTATTTTACAATCCAGCCTAGAACACCTATACACCTTATAGTATATATTTCTTACATATAACAGCTATGATCCATAAAATATCTTAAAATAAGACAAATAAACTTTTTTTCTGCATGTCTTTCTCCTTGCCTATTTTGATTGCTAACATGCATCTCTCACTCAGTGAGAATCAACCTCTTGTGTTTCTAACATTATTTTTTGTCACTTCTATTATACTACTTAGCTTGCATTTACTTATCTCTCATACGATATCRACTATGGATGAATAAAACACGTATGGATGGTTACTGTCTACTAGAGACACAAAGGCAAAGTTAATTCCATGTCAGCTCACAGGACCAAGTCTAGCAGGGCATACTGGCTGGGATCTGCTTCACAGGCTGCTCAGCACCATCCCTCTCTAATACAGGCCACTGTAGCAATTACAGTTAACACAAAGAGGTCTGACCCCACTGTTTGCAGCTGCGTTGCAGCTACATGTCAGTCTAAGTTTCTTTTTTTCCCTGTCTGCTTTGTGTTGCACTGCATGTGAACAAGCTTTGTCTTGAAACCAAGCTTGAAAGAACGGAGAAAGGCAGCATTCAGCTAAGCCAGCTATGATCCTCCCCGAGCTCTTTCTCCTGTGTGCAGCAACTTTAGCTGTAGCCTTGTCTGAGGGTCACAGACTGAGGCAATTATGGTCACCCGTTGCTTTGTGCAATCACAAAAACTTTCACAGTTTATTGCTCTGTGTTTACAGAGGATCTAGGCTTTTTTGTATCAGTACAAGCACTACTGGAAAAACAGTTGAACAGTTTCTACCAACATGATCATTTAAATCCCTAATTCTACAAAGCACTAGACTGGTGTATATATATTTTTAAGTGAGTTATTAGTCCCATTYAACATAAAGTCTTCTGCTCTACTGGTGTATGTAGTTCACCTTTCCAGTTGTTTAACAAGTACACATAGTCACATAGCAACAGAGAATAACCATCATTACTGAATTTCTTTCATTGATCAGCTAGCTAATCAAGGCTAAGTTACATCTGTTATTGATACAACAGCTTCATGGAAAGAACAACTGAACACAATCAGTTCAAAAATCAGAATRTAATTGGAAGAATATGACTATATATTTATTTATTTTTGTATTATATGTATGTATTATGTGTATGTGTAATATATATATGTATTATATATTTAGTCAGTAACATTCGTTGCACAGTGACTGCTAACATTGAGTGAGTTCTTSTAAAAATATTTTTATAGTGGAAATATAGTGACGGTAAACACAGTGCCTACATCTGTTATAATTTTTTTTCCTAAATATTAAAGTGCTGCATTTTCAGAGAGAAGTCAAAGGAAAAGACAGTAGAGAATGAGTGCATCTGCACTGCTAATTTCTTCCTGTGTGCACTTCTGAATATTATTACTATGATGTTTACAATTGCATGGTAAAAGTGATTGCTGTTATGTGCAACTTAGAAGAGAGAATTAAAAGAAAGAAGTATGCAAAGTTCAAAAGAAAAGAAAAAAGAAAATGGAAAAGGTCCTGGTACTATTTTAAATGTCCTTTATATGACTTGTTTGTTAATCATTCAGTTTCAGAAGTCAAAATGTTCATCTAATTAGTTTCTCCACTTGTTGTTAAGCTTTTTCAAAAAAATGAAAGACAAATACAAAGGAAGACTAACAACATTTTATCCAGCTAATGAGAGTGACAAATTAAGTATGATTGCTCAAGTGTAAAATAAATCTAGTCCCTTGTGTGAAGTGTCCTCAATGTGCAGAAGATTTTCAGAGGGATTTTTGATTGAATTACTTCTATAGCAAGATAAACTTTTTAATTCAAGCATTCTCCTCTGGCAGACACTTCTTTATATTCAGGAAACCAGAGTCTTGGGAAACAGAGAACTGCACAAAGTGTGTGCCATCCTGAACAAAATCAGGCAAGCAAATTGGAAGCAGGAGCACGTGTAACTGTGCTTGAGCAACATCTAGCGGCTAACATCTCCTTATGAAGTGTGGAGGCACTGGACATTACCATAAGCCTATTTTTTTACACTGAAAGCTCTTAGAAGAATGTGCAGCAYGTGAGGGAAAAGGCAGCGTTGTCTTCTCTTGGTGCAACTTCTGAATAGAAAACTCCGAAGTACCAAAGTAGTACTGCTCTTGCTTTTCTTTTTTCTTTTTTCTTTTTTTTTTTTCCCCGCCTCTTTTTTTTTTCTTTTTTTTTTCTTTTTTCTTTTTTCTTTTTTTTTTTTCCCCGCTCTCTCTCTTTTTTTACTTTGTGGCCTCAGCTAATAACCTATGCCTTTGTGGGATAAGCCTGTACCTGAGCATGACTTTATTTTGTGTTTACTTTACTGGGCACCAGGTCAGGTGGATGAAGTCCCTTTAGTAGTATGCAGAACAGAATGCACTCTCCATTTCCTTTGACAGGCTGGGACCTGTCTATAGCAGTCTCCTTGGGCTACGTAGTGAGAAGAAAGGGCAAGAAGAAGGGGCAACTCTTCCCTGCTTCTTGGGAGTTAGTTTCTGACTGAGCAGTCCCCAAATTCCTTCAATGATATGTTTTTCTTGTTCCAAAACCAGCTACAAGTTGTGCAAATGATGGAAGTGGTCCCGTTATAACCCTACCCCTCATGCCTTCTCCAGATTAAAGATATAGAGCTATTTAAGAGATATATATGAATATTCTTATAGAAGGTTATTTTATTACTTTGCCCTACCACCAAAATAGGCCACCCAGGTGGCCAAATAASCCATAATCTGGTCATCTCATCCTTTCAGAGAAACAGAGCAGTTCCAGAGAATGACACCTCAGTAGCCATTCTTCATGATCTACTATCTAGCCAAAAAAAATAATAATAAAAAAAAAAACAGTATGCAACCATGAATATTTCTGAAACCTTCCAATAGCAAAGCAATGGACTGGCATGCCCCTGCAGGTGTGCTGGCAACCTTTAGAGCAATGTTAAAACAATACAGTGAAAGAGCATGTTCTGCTCTATGCAACCACTTTATGCTAYCTAATTTTAAAAACTTTGAAGATATACTAATTCAGAAATTCTCCTCATGAATCTATGGTAAACATGAGGTAGGAAAAAAGGCTACCAGCTAATAAAAAAAATCATAAAATTTGCATATATCACTGAATGCTTAATCTTATGAGACAACTCCCAGTGAATAATTTACTTCAAAAAAAAAGTCATTTTTTTCTTCAAGAATATTAGGGTTTTTTCCTACACTTTTCCACAATCTTGTGATAGTTTCTACTAAATAGTTTTGAGTGCTATAAATCAAATCATGCTCCCTCAGGATCTGCTTGAACTTTTACCAATTAGATGATAGGAATGGAAAACAACATACCTTCCATCAACAAGACTTATCTAAAATTGCAATAAAGAATATGTAACTTCACTACTTAAAATATTTTCTGTTTAAATTRTATCTCCTGCTATCACTGTTGGAGACAGAGTACTGCACTAGGCTGCAGAGGGGTCCAGGAGAGCTGGTTCAAAGATCACCTCCAAGCGCATAAATGGTCCATTCTGTTGTCCCCAGACTGGGTTCTTTTACCTGGTGTGCAAGCGCTGGATAGATACACAGGSTCGAGATATTTGTTTATTTCATTTCTGCTCAGAGATAGGTGCTAGGTGGTAGATCCACAAAGCTAKCACACCTTCTCCTTTTCTCATTCTTTAYATGCACTTTTAGGGGAGYAATTTATACAAATTTTTCTATTGGGTACAATTTTATCACATTACATATTTGCTCTACACTTGCACTTTAACATTCCTGTTAATTAGCATAAGACGTGAAGAAGAAGGTGGTAACATAATCATCATGTCATTATTATCTGATTATTCAGTTAGCAGAGTGTAATTTAATGTTAATAAGCCTTAATGAACTTATAGGTAACTCTGGGTTATTTGCCTATTCTGTTGTATTTGTCTTGTCARCTCTTCACATTCTTCAAAATGCTGTGGTTTCCTTGAGTTTATTCGTCTGGAACGGGTTGTCCTTCGCATTACTCTTTTATAATATCCTCTCTCCCCTGTCCTTGAGTCTTGTTAACTCTTTRCAGGGTTTTCACAGCACTGTTCCAACAATTCTAGTGCACAGGAAATCAAGCAAATGTGGCAGGAGGCCTGTAGGGATGAACAAGGAGCRCCTGATAAAAACAAACACAAAAAAGAAGCATGCAGGAGGTGGATGTAGGGACAAGTGACCCAGGAGGACTCTAGAGACAATATCTGAGCATGCAGGGAAGGATTTAGGAAATCTGGATGTGAATCTGGCATAGAAGACATAAAGGGCAACATGATGGGCTTCTGCAAGAGGACTAGGGAAAATGTGGACCTATGTGGCATGAGAATGTGGCATGACAGCTGGTGACAAAGGACGTTGAGAACGTCAAGTTTCTGAATGCCTTTTTCATCTTTTTTTTTTTATTTGTTTTGTTTGTTTGTTTTTTCAGAATTTGGGCAAGCAGACTTCTATATGAAAACTTGATCCTGGCTATTCCCATGTAATAAAATTTTCAAAGTCTCCTCAACTTCATTTTTGTTCTCTCCATCTTCTGCAAACATTTTATTTTGAAAAATCTCTATTGCCTGCAAAACATCAGGTTTTGGAAGGGATGGTAAATATCATTTCTATGCTGAACTATGATGGAAATGTCACCTTTTTATTTATTCTATTTGGTTAGTAATGTGATGGTAGCACTAAAGAGAACCAATCACAGACTACATTCAATAAAAAGACAGTGCCTAGCTCAAGGAATTTACAGGATAATCAGTGAAACTCTCTTCTTTACCAATGTACATTGAAGAGCGGCTGGGTCAGAGAGAGACATGTTAATACATAAACTGAAAAAGGGGAAAGTCTAGTGTTTCTTATATATCTGAAAGTAATACARTTTTGGTGATCTATAAAGTAGCAATTCAGAAGGACTTTGAAACAAATCAAGTCTTTTGGGTCACTTGAGGAAAATAGAATTTTACTCCRTTCCTTCTGGTGTGAATGAAATTGTGGTAGGAATTATTTACAACTTCATTGCTCTGTATCTTCTCTTATTTTGCAAAACCAGTATTTTATGTATGCATTTTTATAACTCACTTGATGTGRTATTTGTCTCTCATTCTTAATTCATAGCTTCATAATCTGTTTAAACTGCAGCCAATTCCCAAATTCGTGCCCACAAAAGCTCTTCACTTATCGGTGTATACCTAAAACCTCAGCTAACAATCCAAGTGTTAAAATCAGATATGCAAGGTTGTAAATATCTAGGCAGCTTTGAAAACATTAACTTTTTTATGGTATTGTTGCAAGAGCTGTTGTGCATCAGAGCTGAAAGTTGGTGGTAACTGTAAAATTCATTAGCCAGGAACATGTTTTATTAAGTCAAAACTGTGTTGAAAAACAGTTCAGAATATGAACATACATTTATATTCAGATCTGGAAAAAATAAACAAACTCTTTTGGCATTTTTAATATTAATAATAGTTGATAAGACATAAAATCTTCAAAGGTCAGCTCCTTTTATCTTTTTAGCAGCTCTAGTTTTATCACCCTCTCCTGACTGTTAAACACAACACCTGCTATCTAAGATAAGAGAAAAAATCATATCCTTCTTTTAAGAGCAACATATACTGTGGCTGGTGCTCACAAAATTCAACTGAGTAAGTAGAATGTATTCCCAAATGACACAGAGGGAAGCAAACTAAAGATTCTTCCTCAAATAGAAGAAATGAGGAAGGACCAATTTCAGGTTTTACATGAACAAAGATTGTGCAAGTGACTCATCAGAATTTTTTTAAAACTGTAGACRTGGAAAGTCCTGTCTCCTGACCCTTTTGCCCTGATCCTGGTCAAACATAACCTCAAAGCTTGGGTTGTGGTAAATGTTCAAGCCATTTTACTTCATTKGAACTATTTAACTCAAGGAATAATGAATATCTATTGCTAATGTCAATTGGGTCTCAGGTTAGCAGGCCACCTTTTGTTGCTGATGATGCTTTTTCATTGCCAGCAACTAGATTACAATATCCTCAAGAAAAAAAGGAACTTGTGTCCTTGATTTCTTGCTTTCAGGAAAGTTTGGGGACATGAAACACCCTCCTCTAACTTTGTGCAAGAGTCAAGTTATCCAGAGAGATACAGAGATTCTGTAATTAATGGAAATAATTGTTTTTTTCTTGGTATGATGTAAAAAATAACACAAAGCATGAGAACATAGGGTWCTTTTTAAGTTTTGGCACATGGCAAAGGTCAAAAAATTATACCTTGTTCCAGTGGCAAGATGCATCCTTACTGATTCAACATATAAGAGAATTTAAAAGGACTTATGTATACCAAYTGTCTTGAAAGTAATAATTATCACAATGACTGTTCACTAGTAACACATCTTTGCCATTTCCATGTAGCACATAGAGTTTTTATAGATGCTAGATTGCCTTGAGTAGCACATCACTGTTAAAGGGAGAGAGACAAACTCTTGCTTCCTTCATCATCAATGACATAATGTACAAGTACAGCATTTCTGTGTCTTTACAGATAACTGTATCTTTACTAAGAGAAAAACATCTGCTATAAATGAATTTGATTACTCCCCCAGAGCTATATCATTACATGCAGAAAATATCAAACCAGGAGTGAATTTTTTTAAGGAAAATATCTGGAATAGTTTYAAATTTAATTAATTTAGTAATTAAAAGCCCCCACTATCTGTAGACACCATTCATTTGGAATGAACAACCCAGAGCAAGTTTAATAAGACAGAATTAGATAATACAGTTATAGAAATTRTAAAGTGAGCTTGAGCTGCTTTGAATGAGATGGTCATATTCTCAGTGACTGATGAAACTATGGGAAATAAGACAGAAAAAATTTCACTAGGAAAAAGAAAAGGCCTTCTACTTTAGGTTTGTAGGCACTGCCTAGGTCTTGGCTATTTTATATAAAGCAAATAAAAATAATTTTCACAATATATAGCCATTCCAAATGAGTTTGTGAAACAGAAGAACTATTAATCAAAAGATATAACAAAATATGTGAAGAGTGGTATTAGAGAGAAATATCTCTAATATGCGGGAGAAGAACTTATAAATCTTTCATCATAAGGTAAATGCATTTTAATGTTATCTTGCTAGTTTGGATATTTATAGAATGTAGTTTCTTCCCTAATTCATTGAACCAGGAATTCTAGCAAATGCAAAAGGGTTTTCCAATGACATGAACTTTTTGCTTGCAAATGAGCCATAAACAAGCACTGACTTGAACATCATAGGTATTTATCCCTTGACAAAGTCAACCTGACATTTGTAGCTAATAACAAGGAGGAGACATTATTATTATTATTATTATGAGTATTATGGGATATATGAGGGGGCTTGTGGTATTATGTAAAACTTACCTTTTCCAGTCACTGGGACCCTCYGTCTCCTGGATAATAAAAATAAGATAATAACGCCTTTGCAATGGTATCAGGCACTCCCTTTAGCACTTTTGGATGCATCCCATCAGGTCCCATTGGGCTTGTATGGATCAAGACTTCTCAAGAGATATCTGACTCAATTATCCTCCATTTCTTCCAGTTAAGTTCTTCCTAGAACCCTGTCTTTGAGACTTTGGAGACCATGTGTTGGAAACCAAGGCAAAGAAAGTGTTGAGTACTTCACCTTTATCTTCCCTCRGTGTCACTAAATCACCCACCTCATTCAGCGGTGAGCCCACATTTTTTTCGTCTATTCTTTTACTACTAATGTAGTGTTAGAAGTTCTTGTTGGCCTTGAAATCCCCTGACAGCTTCATACGTAGTTAAGATTTGGGCTTTTCTAACACCATCTCTTCAAGCCTCGGTGATGTTTCTATATTCCTCCTTTGTGGCCTATACTTGCTTSCATGTCTTTTTAATGTTCTTTTTGCATTGGAGCTCAGTGGTGAGTCCTGCRTTTAGCTAAACTATTCTCTGGATACATGTATTTATTTTCTGGAGCACAGAGATGGACCARTCTTGGCTTGGAGGAGGCTGTCTTTGAAGACCTGTTAGTTCTTCTGAGTTCCTTTGCTCCTTTCCTGAGTTATTCAGAGCTACTTCCCATTGGATCCCCATTACAAATTCCCTGAATAAGCCAAAGCCTGCTATCCTGAACTCTATGGTCTGTACTCTGCTACTCTGTTTCCTTAGCCCCCTCAAGAACTTGAACTCCACTATTTCATGGTTACTACAGTCAAGTCTTCCAAACACGATGGTCATTCATTTCTTTCGACTAATATTCAATTCTCCTCTCAAATGTACCAGGAATTTAAATCCCAGCAGCGCATACATTGTGCAATAAATASCAGTCCTGCAAAGCAATTAAACATATCTTACTCATCTGCCTTTATGGATATTGAATGTAGCTTGAAGACACATATATACTATAAGAAAAGCTCCCACCTTATTGGGTGGCCACCATAAGGAGGGCCTCAAATTCACACTCAGGAAAATATGCATGTTCATAATGCAAGCATACCACTCTAGCGATATTCTTCGTGTGTTAAGCTGAGTGTGCTTTATGACTGTATACAAAAGTATAGTTCATACTTAAGAGTTTTTCCAGTCTGTTGATAATATTGTCCTCACATTTTTGCAATGAAGAAAATAATTCCACTTCAGATATTTCAGCTAAATATATGAGCCACATAGTTTTATGAAATTAATCAAACTATGAATCTCATGTGTACTTCAATATTTCTTCCACCTGCATTTCTTGTACTCTAATTGTTTTTCTTTGAGCTGAAAAATACACATGTAAGTTCTCAATTAATAACATAATATTCTTACCAGCAGAATAGCTGTCTCATTTCAAATATAAATGTTCATTGCAATGCTTCTAGAATTCAGTGACTCTGAGAAAAACACCCTTACAGAGGAAAGTAGGGTGGTATGTTAATAAATATTATAATATTTATTGAATTGTCCTGAATCATGCATTAGTTTTTGTGCTCCATGTCACACAAAAAAAATTGATCTGCATCGATATATTTGGTAATAATACATATTCTTTAAWATCTTTTTTTCCCTGAAGTGATTTATAAATTAGGCAATGGAATATAAAACATGTAGTTTAAAATTTTGTGATGTGATAGGGACAATATGTTTGTTTTATTTTGCCTTGGTTAATTTGGAATAATTTCATTTTGCATAATCAAATCTTTTTCAATTCTTTCTTTCAGGCAAAAGGTGAAAACTTAAAAAAAAGGTATTAAAACTAGGGGGAAAATGAACTGTTTTTCTCAGTAGAACACCATTTTTGGGAGTTTCAAGAATCTATGATCTCTATGGGCTGATGAAGGAATTTAGTTTATGAAACAAATGAAAGATAAGGATTTCACAGATTCATCTTGKAAGAAAAATCTACTCTTAAGCAGAGAAGAAACACCAGTGTGAAGGAGGACTGGCTTTTTCCTACTTTTAAATGTTGAGGTGACTCACATCATCACAGAGAAATATTGTTTTGGAGAAATCAAGAATGTAAAATATAGGCATACATACAGAAAAAGAAATGCAATGACAATATACAAGGAATTTCAATGCTGCACTAAATCCCAGGTAAAAATCCCTATCTGAAGAGTAAACACTAATCCCAGACCAAATTCTTTTGCTGAGAGCATAGCATTCTAGCTACATCATCTGTGACAGAGTGCAGTGTCTTTCCAATACTGCCTTATAAAAAGAGATGTTAAAATATCTTTTGGCTGGCTATGTCAAAGTGCAGGGCAGAACAACTTGCACAACTCCTTTAATAAACTGCCAGCAGGATGGATGTAAAAAGAACTGGTGGGGCAATAATGTTCACATTTTTATCTCATGTCATTGTTGTATGGCAATAAAGACATTTTAAACCAAGTTATTTAAGCCTTAGAATCCTCTCAGAAATCCATCAATCAGCAGAGAAAAATTCTGGCTGAATTAGATGTTATTGCTTCTCCCTCTTTAGCATTTAGTAAGCMTGAAATTTTATATAGTATCAGAGTGGTAATTTCATAAAGCTGAAAGTTTCCTTCTATTTTTTGTCCATTTCACTTCAGTGGGCTATAACAAAGGTTCATAAACCAAGATTTACAAATGCACCTGCTTGGATAYAGAAACTGTAAAATAGGAAACTATCATATACAAGAAACATTTTTAATTTGGAGGCTAAGAGCTTTGAATTAGGAGCTTGATGAATTGTTGCACGTGTTATGCATCATGTGCATRTTATTTACTAGAGCAGATTGAATCAACCTCAGAGGCTATTTGCATTTAAATTCAGCTTAATGTTTCAATATACCAGKGGGATGAGTAAAGAGGCTTTTCTAAAATAACAATTGACCCAACACTGGGAATGCTCCTTAAGGTTTTAAAAGATGCATTTAGTCTTTTCTTATATTCTTCTTTGTTTCTGTGCATTTGTCCTAATCTTCRAAAGATTTAACATGTATGACATATCTACAGTGAAAAACAGGYAAAATGACAGAGAACCTCAGATTATGCCAATGACTGTATCTTATCAAAATCAAAGGGAATTACAATTATTTAGCATGGCTGTTAACCTCGCCTATTGTTTTTATAATGGATCCTAAACAAGCAGCAYTCTAACTAGTTGCCCACCACAAAACCAGAATGCCTGTATTTACCTATTACTACCTATTACCTTATTTAGAAGGATAAGACAACCTTACGGAAAAAAAGAGAGAAAAAATAAGCATCAGTTTGTTGACCMAAACTGCACATGCAAAATRTCATCTTCACTTGCAACTGGTAATGCTGTTCTTCCAATTTGTTAGAAATCTCTTCAAATCAGAGGAAAAAATCAAAGATTCCTGGTGATTATAACTGGCATAGATTTCCCAGTCTTAGGAGGTATCTGTGGTTTTAGATACTAAATCCACAGGCCATACAAAGGTTTCTTTCTCTAAATATCAAACTCTCTACTGGTGATGCATGGAACATACCTATCACTGAGATATTAAGACCATCTGTTAGCAGCCTTACAGTAATCAAACAGACTTTATCACTTCTGTTCAGCTATTTGGCTTACCCAAAGGCCAGACAGAACTTAGCTGGATATCCATATCTCAAAGGAATTGTGGGTCATTAAACATGCCTCTGCAGCTAATGATTTATGTGAGAAAATATTGGCGTTTGCACTGGCAGTAATAATGCTGATTAAAGTACTTGCCTTGCATTCCTAATATTTATAATAGGCCTAGTATTTATAATATAAATCTATACACATATAACATATGTGATATATAATATATATGATATATAACATAAATATAATATTGTCMGAATATTTATAATATTGAGGCTAGATTTAAGAAAGGGAGAATTTTCTCTCAAACTCACTGTGCCATTGTAGTTCTCTGTTTCTGCAGGCAGAGGTGTAGATTTACTGTTTTATCCCTGAAATACTGTCACTGTAATACWGTTTTGCAGGCACAGAAGCATTACACTGTTAGCATGCCTTTCTGACTGATATGCTAATATAAATATTATTTTTTGTGCGCTAAAAGAAATGTGAGGGAGAAGGCATAGCAGGTGTATAGTCAAGTATTATTAAAATATATGCTTTTTCATGAAATAAAATGWAGAGGAATGGAGAAGTGAAATGTGAACAAGTGCAAAGTTTCAATCTTCTTTTCAGTAACAAAAGATTTTGTTCATTCTTTCCTTGCATTTCATTCTTCTCTTCCCGWAGTTCAGAACTGAAAGGGTAATGCTTTGTTCACTGTATCACAGTCTTTTTTACATAATAATTAATCAAACCAGTAACTAAAAATCTACTAGGTCAAAGTATTTGGAGATAATCACAATTATCTTGTTCCTGTGGTTGTTTACATTTGACCAAGCTAATTATGTCTTGTTTCTTTATAGATTTATGCAGTAGTTGTCAGAGGGTTTTTAGAAGAATGGTTGCCAGAAGAACACATGAAATGGCTTAGAAAATGCTGATGGGATTTGTAAGCAATAGTTTTTAAGGGCCTTTGATGCGGGATAGGTTACTTCTGTATCTTAAAGGGGGAGGGAAAGAGTAGCTCAGCTTTGTGATTTGACTTAAAACTGATGARGCTGCAGAAAACAAATTTTATATGGCAAAGCTCATATAATTCGCAGCAAGCAGTAGGTGCTGCCCTGAAGCTCATTCTAATACTTTACTAGGAATGAATATTTTTACACATAGCTGAATGAATGTAATAAAAGATAAGGACTCATTTTCAATTTAACAAGTTTGTTTACACCCAGTGGACACTTTCTTTTAAAAAAGAACCAACTGATCCAGCTTTTKGTATATAAATACTCAGAAAAAGGCAAGTTTGAAGCTCACATAACTGAATCATACAGAAAGTGACAGAGCTGAAATTACTGGATATTTTGGTGGGAAAAGTAATTAATAAGTTACTTTCTCCCGGTCGTGTAATATATTTAATTACTAATTTTCTATTAGATCAGGCACAGCAGATTGCAGTGTCTTGAATTTTTTGTACCAGGTTATCCAAGTACATGCAGCAACTTGTTTGCAGACAAACCTTAATGTCAAAAGATGAAAGAGTGACAATTTAAATATCTACTAAATCCAAAGATATTACCTTTTGCTTAGATATCCTAGGGAAAAAAAATGAGATGTGCATTATTTATAGTATATTGTTTTTGTGCCCTTTAAACACAGAGATCCAGCTGAACAGTGCAGCAATATAACAATAACCCATATTTTCTGTTTCCCTGCCGTGTTGAGTAAATGACTGATGTGACATGGTAGAAAAGGTCATTTTTAGAATTGAGTGCTTTAATAAGCTCATCCGTACAAACCTCAGAGTGATTAAGCAGCAGCTATTTCCAAAACAAAGTAGACTCTCAGAACCAGAACCAAAATATATTCTGATGTCTAACGGGGGAATGAAACAGAAGTTAGCTTTTTAATTCTGAAATTGCATTCCTGAAAATCTTAATTTAGTCTTTGTGTGAATTTCGGAGGCACCTGAATGTTCATTGCAAACTTACAGATCTTAAAGATCAAGCAGGGTTTGACACGAGTGTTAACCAATGCTGGATAAGCTCACAGAAACAAGTCTCATTTCACAGTTGCCAGGAGTTTTCCAGACTACCTCAATCAGATTAAGAAGAAAGACAAGGACCCAGAAAAGTGCATACTGCGTTGTCTTTGCCCAACTCCCCCATACATGGGGGGGAGACTCGTCCTTGCAGGTCCCTCTCCTTCCCTCCTTATTTTGTCTCTGTTCTTGGTCTCAGAATTGTTGCCCTCCTGAAAAACCTTGCATAGATAGTCAAAACTTCATTCCCTGCAATATTAGTTTGTCTAGACATACAGATGAAGAGAAGTTTTTAAAAAGCACAATATTTGTACAAATGCATCAGATCTCAGAAGGCCTTTCTTTCCAGAAGAAAAATTCTGGATGAAAGTTTGCACTGGAAACAGCTATTGCATAGATAATTTATAACTCATTGTTTTCTCCTTGTGTATGCATATTTATTTTATTGTAAAAGAAGTAAGATCAAAGTTTAACAATAGTCATAACCACAATATCTAGTTTATTTTTAAGTTGCTTTTTCATTATTCAGAAAGATTATTTAGAGTCTTTATCAATATTACTATTTAAAGGCTGCCAAACCTTTGGTTTTCTATAAAAAGAGAAAAGAATAATCTTAAAAGGAAATCCTGACTTAATATTTTTCATTTGGCGTCACAAAATTTCCTTTATCTGTATCTTTTTTAAAGAGGTTTCTAAAAAAACTGAAAGGTAAATCTTGATTGTTGTCGCAGGACTAAACAAACTGAGATCTCTGCATTTGCAATACTAAACCTTATTTAACTGTTTAATGTTGCACATGAATAAGTTAAATGGATATCATTGTCATTCCAGACCAATTTATTTCACCRGAAGTACTACCATAGTTCAATGGCAATGGTTTCCCCAAAGGAATAATGTAATCCCCAGATCTATATGCAGGTGAATCTCAGATGAGAGCAGGTTGATTCCATCAYCACCCTGAATTTGGCAGCACTGCAAATGCTGAGCACAGTGGTGGTGTCATAGCTCCAGAAGAGTATTGATAAGAAAAAAAGCATGAGGATAATTAAAGATCTGGGAAATATTTATAGATATATTTCTTCAAGCTCTATCTATTTAAAGAAAATAAAATTAATAGTTGTCTTTATYAAGTACATACAAGGAGAAAGTCTTCTAATTAGTAAAGGAATTACAGGAGTCAGTGACTGAAAACTGACATAGAAAGTACAGACCATAAAGTAGTTACTCTGTTGTAGCAGTGGTGGTATTAACTAGAGCATCCTTTTTTTYCCCCCAAAGCGTTGTTAGATTCTTTATCTCTAGAAATGTTTAAATCAGGAAAGAAATAACAAGGATGAACCGAGCTCATCAGGGAAGATGAGAAATCATCTTCCCTGTCTCAGACATGAAATCAGACTGCATTATCACAGTGGTTCACACCAGTTTGCCAAGCTGTTAGCTAAGCAATTCCCACTGCAGTACGCAGATAAGACRAGATTCAGAACTCAATATTTTCGTTTAAAACTGTGAAAGCAGGAACACTCTTTTTGCTCAGTTTCCTCTCCCAGCCCCTGCTGGGAAAAAGCAATTGTTTAGAGTGCTGGATGTAATGGAGGGCTTAGGAATGGTTGCACACTGCACAAAAGATTTTGCAACATACCCAGAAAAATTGACAGAGTTAATTTTCCCCCAAAAGATTCACCTGAGTTATGATTGATCCTAGTATGAATCATCTTTTTTTTTGACTTTACTGACTATGCTCTGGGATTACGCATTCTTAACTTTATTATAACTTTGCGAAGATCTGATGAAGATCAATGCTTTTAATTAAATAAGATAAGTGATCTTTTATAGATAAMCTTAGGTCATTTCCTTTGATATGGAACAATGATAATTCACTGAAACATAATGGATGACATATTCAAAAGATTCGTTACAAATAATTTTCAGAACTGTATTTAACAGCATAGACATACCTGTATTATATTCAGTGTGACTATTTATTTGATGCTACTCATATAGYACATGACAATTTTTCTTAACTTAAACTGCAAAGAATTTACAGCAGACAATGCATATTTCTGTGTAGGAGGTAGTAGTCTCATTTACATAATTTGAACACATAGAGATACCGSTAGCTGAAACTGATACCATATTTCTGTTGTGTACACATTTCTATACAGAAAGGTACATTTTTCCAAAATRCTACATGCAGACAAACATCTATTTCAGCTCATGTTTTGGGATATGGACAACATTTATGTGCGACCTGAAGAATCAGACAACAACAGCAAAGTGGGACCAGAGGGGCCTAGCAAAAATAAYCTATCAGCAAATATTTTTCTCTTTCCTGTTGTCTCTCTATATATAATCTTTACTTCAGCATCTAGACCTCTGATCCCATGGACCAYTGTTAGGTCTGATGTATCGGCTCTCCAGCCCTGCTGGCTCAGCAGCTGCCAGCCGACTCCAGCCAGATGATTATTCTCTAGACAAACTTCATTGGTATACCTGTAAAGGTCCTTCTGCATCCTCTGTAGGACTACAAAGAGCATTGATCTTCACATATATCTCTCTCCATCATCCTGTCTTCCTGAGCAAAATGTCTCACCCACATGCATCAGCAGTTTTCAACTTGCATTTGTGGGCTGAATGTGTAACAGGCACTCATAAACCCTCCAGAGTTTCTGTCTGTGAGTGGAGCTGGTGGGCAATCGGAACCTACTTCCCCACATCCATGTATCAAAAGTAATTGTACTTTCTCCTACCAGCAGCTATTGAAAATGTATAATAAAGGCATCTTCAGGGCACAGCCGTACTCTGAGCCACTCAATCATCCTGTTTGCCAGGCTATATAATGTTTATGCAGCTGTTGAGTGACTGGGTTCAGGTATAGTGGAAAATAAATCTGAGGAAACAAAAGTTTTCTGCTAAACCTATCCAGTTCCCAGGTCTGACACAGCAAGGTCCAGGAACATATAGCTAGAGCAGGCAGAGAGGGATAATRCCCCACTTTCAGGGCAGTTTTCTGTTATATTGTCTTAGCGTTAACATCAGATTATGTCAGTACTTGGAGCTGTGATATTATACAAGGTTTTGTTTTTGTTTAAGAGATATTAAGTGATATTCCCAAACTGTGCTTAGCATAACAAGATAACTAAATTTAGGTAGGAGATTTATGCTCTGTTCATCATGATGCTACCTGAGTTCTTACTACTGAAAGTCAATAGCCATGTTCCTGTTGTCCTGATTTAGGGTGGAGGAGATGCTAAAACTGGCATGGGATCMGATTTTTGGTTTTGTTAAATTTTGTTAATTCACTCTGCACAGTTGGTTTGGATAACTGGAGGAGGTTTGAATATCAAGCTCCTACTTTGCAGAAAATATGTAAACATTTAAACCAGAGTGCTATCAATGTCATGGCTGAAGACTGTTTAACATTGAACTTGCTTTTAGCACTTCATGAACAACTGCAAATTTGCCTGTAGATATGATTTGGTATCATTACTAATACAGCTTACTTCCTGTGGAGTATTAGTATACTCAATGTATATAACCACAGGCTATTTTCAAAATTATTAAATAAGGCATCTTTCATTCAAAGAACAGATAACATTGTTTTGCTCATTGATGTTAGACAATCATTTTAGTTCTTAATAGGAGATGCTCTTTCCCCCACCACGTTCTGCATAGATAAATCTCTTTTTATGTATTTTGGTCTTCTCAGAAGGCAGTGCACAGAACACGTATATTCAGTTGGKTAGGTACAGCTATTAGTAAGGCTAATCCTATCAGTAATATCTAAAAGAAAATCAACAGATATCCACTGAATTCTTAATCTTTCAGTCAAATCCAAAAGAAATAGAACTATAGGAAATATTTTGGCCAAGCACAGGCTGCACAAAGGAAAGGATCAAAAAAAGGGGAGAACAGTTCAGTTCTTGATAGAAGATAGTACAGATCAGTAATGTCCTWCTCTTGCCACCTTGCTGATTTCCCTAGAGAAAATTCAGATGCAAATCACGGTATTTCAGTAGAAAATTTTTACCACGCAATTGACAACAGTTTCATTCACTGCTGCTGCTTCTCATGGCTTTTTTCCAAGTGCTACAGAATGTGTAGTCTCCACTGACCTTGTCCAATCTCCCATGCGTATTTACAGAGTGTCAAAGGAAAAGAGCACCAATCCCGGAGGCTATGGTCTCAAAGGACATGAATTTTCTAAACTGTCACGCTCAGGATGCCATCGCAGGTTCTGTAAACATGGTGACAAATCCTTCTGTATCTGAAGACATGCTAATTCATTCCTGACTTTTAGCAATAATAATAAGACRCAGTAAATAGAAAGTTAGCACAACTACCTAGCTTTTTCAAATGACTTATAGCATCTTTGTAAGCAGGGCATTCTCACTTATAAAAAGAGTCCTACAATTAGAATTTGTCTCTTTTACTGTGATACTAGTAGTTCCTTGATCTTCTCCCTATCTTAGTGAGTGAAAAAAAATCTCATAACGTTGGTAGTCCCCAGTCCAAGAATATTTATCCATAGATCATTCTTCTTTCATTAGCTGCAAATCTTTACATTTCAGATATGGTGCAACAAGCATTTTTAACACAACACATAAYGTATTTACTATTAGTGATCACAGAAGCTCCTGCTATCCCTGGCTGCAGTGACCATGGTGGAGTTCCATCTGGTGGAGTTCAGGATCCTACAGGAAAAAAGTAAGACAATAAGCAAGACTGCAACACTGGACTTCAGGAGAGCGGACTTTGGACTCTTCAGAGACCTACTTGGAGGAATCTCATGGGTTAAGGCCCTAGAAGGAAGGGGTTCCAGGAGAGCTGACTAGTATTCAAACATCACTTCCTCCAAGCTCAAGAGTGGTGCATCCCTATGAGTAAGAAGACCAGCAATAGTGGCAGGAGACCTGCATGGGTGAGCAAGGAGCTCTTAGCCAAAATCAGACAGAAGAAGAAAATACATAGAATGTGGAAGAGGGGACAGGCTACTTGGGAGAATTATAGGAATGCAGTCAGAGTATGTAGAGATGCRTTGAGGAAGGCTAAGGCCCATTTGGAATTGAGTCTGGCAAGGGATGTTAAGGACAACAGGAAGGGCTTCTTCAAATACATCAGCAGCAAGAGGAGGACTTGGGAAAATGTGGGCCCACTGCTGAATGGGGCAGAGGCCCTGGTGACAAGGGATACAGAGAAGGCAGAATTACTGAATGCCACCTTYGCTTCAGTCTTCACTGCTAAGGGCAGCCCGCATGAGTCCTGCAGCCTGGATGTGAGGGAGAAAGTCTGGAGAAGGGAAGACTTTCCTTTGGTTGAGGAGGATAGGATTAGAGACCTTCTGGGCAGGCTAGACATCCACAAATCCATGGGCCCGGATGGGATGCACCCACAGGTACTGAGGGAGCTGGCAGATGTTGTTGCCAAGCCTCTCTCCATCATCTTTGAAAGGTCCTGGAGAACTGGAGAGGTGCCTGAGGACTGGAAGAAAGCCAGTGTCACTGCAGGCTTCAAGAAGGGCAAGAAGGAGGACCCAGGCAACKATAGGCCGGTCAACCTCCYCTCCATCCCTGGAAAGGTGATGGAACAGCTCATCCTGGATGGCATCTCCAGACATATGGAAGATAAGAAGATGATCAGGAGTAGTCAGAGTGGATTCACCAAGGGGAAATCMTGCTTAACCAAYCTGAKAGCSTTCTMTGATGGARTGACTGGCTGGGTAGATGAGGGGAGAGCAGTGGACRTTGTGTRCCTTGACTTYAGCAAGGCTTTTSAYACTGTCTCCCCTAACATCCTCCTAGGCAAGCTCAGGAAGTGAGGGCTATATGAGTGGACAGTGAGGTGGATTGAGAACTGGCTGAAAGGCAGAGCTCAGAGGGTTTTCATCAGTGGCGCAGAGTCTTGTTGGAGGCCTGTGGCTAGTGGTGTCCCCCAGGGCTCAGTACTGGGTCCCATCCTATTCAACTGGTTCATCAACAACCTCGATGAGGGGACGGAGTTCCTCCTCAGCAAGTTTSCTGATGATCCCAAGCTGAGAGGAGTGRCTGATACACCAGAGGGCTGTGCTGCCATTCAGAGAGACCTGGACAGGCTGGAGAGCTGGGCGGAGCAAGAGCAAGTGCAGAGTCCTGCACCTAGGGAGAAATAACCCCACGCACCAGTACAAGCTTGGGGGCTGACCTTCTGGAAAGCAGCTTTGTGGAGAGGGACCTGGGTGTGCTGGTGGACAACAAATTGACCATGAGCCAGCAATGTGCCCTTGTGGCCAGGAAGGCCAATGGTGTCCTGGGGTGCATTAGGAAGACTGCTGCCAGCAGGTGGAGGGAGGTGATSCTGSCCCTCTACTCAGCCCTGCTGAGGCCTCATCTGGAGTACTGYMTCCAGTTCCGGTCTCCCCAGTACGAGAGAGACATGAAGCTACTGAGAGAGTCCAGTGCAGGGCTGCAAAGATGATCAGAGGGCTGGAGCATCTGCCCTGCGAGGAACGGCTGCGAGAACTGGGCCTCTTCAGCCTGGGGAAGAGACAACTGAGGGGGGATTTTATCAATGTGTATAAGYACCTGAAGGGAGGGTGTCAAGGGGAYGGGGACAAACTCTTTTCAGTTGTCCYGTRTGACAGGACAAGAGGCAAKGGGCAGAAACTGAACCACAGAACTRTATCTAAATYTACAGTTTTATACCATTGGTACCTCACTAATTTAATTTCTGTTTGTTTGCATTGCTTTTTGCAGTTGCTTTGACATTCTTCCAAAAGCATATTAAACACTTCAGCATTACAGGGAACATTTCACAGTGTATTTATTGATAACTAAACTATAATACTATGATTACAAAACTGTTTTCATACCATTTCATGTCACTTGAAAAGATTAATRTGAGTGCATAATATGTCTCTGCTGCCTACAGCTGTATGGATCTGCAAATTCTCCTTCACTTGTGYCCTCTTTCTTCAAGTACATCAATTTCCTTGACTTAATGCAAAAAGTCCAGTCATAAAGTGCTCTGAAAGAATTTTCCTCTGGAGCTGTTCTTTGATTTTTCCAATTAAGTTTAAAAAATGACTGATGCCAGAAAGGTCACATACTCCATCTCCTCTTTTGTAGCACACAACGCCAAAGAAGCATTTATAATAGTCTGATACCATGACATCTTTTTATTTTATTTTATTTTATTTTATTTTATGGTGTAACAAAATTCAAGGGCATGAAAGGAGCAACAACCAAAAAATAGTCAAAGAAGAGCAAATTTTTCAAAAATTGTTTTCTCTTGGAAAACAACCAAACTACTGATAGTTTTAACCTAACTTCATAAGCAATTTTAGTCAATAAGCACATGTGCATATATGTCCCTAATATCTTTTGAACCAATTTAAGACACTAAAAACAAGGCTTTTCTAGACATTGAGAAGATAGGTGAAGAACAAAGCCTTTATCACAACAAAGGCCGTCTCATCCCTATCAGACATCAATGACACCYAAGGTATCATTACTGCTGTTATTCAGAGAACTATGTGTTTAATTTAAATGTTTTATCTTTTTTAAGATATTCTGACAAAGTAGACAAAATTCAGCATGTATAACAGTGTAGTCTTTCTAGATTTATTTTGAACTGCGCCAATAAATTTTCAATACTCACATTTCAGCCTTTTGGGTGCAATCATAGAATYRGYAAGGTTGGAAGGGACCTCTGGAGATCATCTAGTCCAACCTCCCTGCTCAGCAGGGTCACCTAGAGCATGGTAGACAGGGTTGCATCCARGCGGGCCTTGAAGATCTCCAGAGAAGGAGACTCCACAACATCTCTGGGCAACCTGGTCCAGTGCTCCGTCACTCTCACAGGGAAGAAATTCCTCCTCACATTCAGGCAGAACTTCCTGTGGTTCAGTTTCCGCCCCTTGCCTCTTGTCCTGTCACATGGGACAACTGAAAAGAGTTTGTCCCCGTCCCCTTGACACCCTCCCTTCAGGTACTTACCCACATTGATAAAATCCCCCCTCAGTTGTCTCTTCCCCAGGCTGAAGAGGCCCAGCTCTCGCAGCCGTTCCTCGCAGGGCAGATGCTCCAGCCCTCTGATCATCTTYGYAGCCCTRCRCTGGACTCTCTCAGTAGCTTCATGTCTCTCTCGTACTGGGGAGACCGGAACTGGAGACAGTACTCCAGATGAGGCCTCAGCAGGGCTGAGTAGAGGGSCAGSATCACCTCCCTCCACCTGCTGGCAGCAGTCTTCCTAATGCACCCCAGGACACCATTGGCCTTCCTGGCCACAAGGGCACACTGCTGCCTCATAGTCAACTTGTTGTCCACCAGCACTCCCAAATCCTTCAGCTCTCCTGGACCTCCCTTCCTTCTAGGGCCTTAAYCCATGAGATTCCTCCAAGTAGGTCTCTGAAGAGCCCAAAGTCCGCTCTCCTRAAGTCCAGGGTTGCAATCTTGCTTATCGCCTTATTTTTTTCCTGCAGGTCCTGAACTCCACCATCTCATGGTCACTKCAGCCAAGGCTGCCCCCAACCTTCACATCTCTAACCAGTCCCTCTCTGTTGGTAAGGACAAGGTCCAGCAGGACACCCTTCCTTGTAGGCTCCTCCACCATTTGTGATAAGAAGTTATCATCAGTGCACTGCAGGAGCYTCCTGGACTGTTTGTGCCTTGCTGTGTTGTCCTTCCAGCAAATGTCAGGGTGGTTGAAGTCCCCCATGAGAACCAGGGCCTGTGATTGTGAGGCTACCTCCTCAGTAATCACAATCCTTCGTCTGTAGAAGGCCTCATCAGCTTTCTCATCCTGGTCAGGTGGCCTGTAGTAGACACCCACAACAGTGTCCCCCATACTAGCCTGCCCTTTGATCTTTACCCATAAGCTCTCAACTGCCTCCTCCTCCTCCCCGCCTAGGCAGAGCTCAATGCATTCCAGTTGCTSTCTCACATAAAGAGCAGCTCCACCACCTCGGCTTCCTGGCCTGTCTTTCCTAAAAAGCACATATCCATCCACAACAGCATTCCAGTCATGTGAGCTATCCCACCATGTCTCTGTGATTGCAATGAGATCATGGCCCTGCAATCGCACACAGATCTCCAGYTCCTCCTGTTTGTTCMCCATGCTGCGTGCATTGGTGTACAGGCATTTCAAAGAGGTAGTCATGCCTGCAGGTTTCCCAGGAAGGCTGTAYRGGGGTCGCCCATAGCCATGTCCCAAACGCACATCCCCAGCTGCATGCACCCGTTGGAGGCCCCCCAACCCAACTTGTGTTTTGTTGTCTACCCTATCTCTATGACACCCCTCTCTCCCCCTCCTACCTTGTTTAAAGCTCTCTTAACTAGGCTGGCCAACCTGTTGGCAAAGGCAAATGTGGCCCACTTGATGAGGTGAATCCCATTTCTCCCCACCAACTGTTGATCTTCAAACCATGTTCCATGGTCATAGAATCCCTGTTGCCAACACCAGCAGCGCAGCCATTTGTTGATTTGGATAATCTTCCTACTCCTCCTCTCATGCCTCCCCCTAATCAGCAGGACCAATGAGAAGACCACCTGYGCTCCCAGACCCTCGAYCACCATTACTTTCACAGGAGACTGCATAGAGCACCAGAAAATAACTGTCTACTACTAGTGACCGCCATAGATTTCATCTCAAGGATGAAGAAGTTAAAATCTCCTTCTTCTGTGTCCAGTTGCCCCTTTACCATATTATTTTTTTTGAACAGAGTTTTAGATTTCCTTCAGAGGGATTATGAATGGAAGGTGTGGTGGAAGTAGTTTGGAAGGTAGCCTACCAGTTCCCATCATGTCTCCTTCTCATGACATTTACCTAGGTCTAGTCACAAGGCCAAAGTGTTTCACTAATGAAGRCAAAATGTGGCTTTCTAGACACATGCCAAAGGCCTACTATAGATCATTCTGACTGGGACTAGGAGACACTTTTTCTAAGGCTGGCATAATATTCTTCCAAAGCCTGGCAGTTGCAAGAGCAAAGTAGTTAACCTGGAATGAAGTCTGTGCAGGACAATGCTTTCTAGCACCCATGCGCTCCTGTTGATTAGCCGGGCTTAGCTGAGGTTTTAGTGAGTGTAACTGACCAATAAACCCCTACAGTGGAAGAAGGCTCAGAAGAGATGGGCGAGGGTGAAATGCCAATGAAGCTCAGCGATGAATGCAGGGTATTGCATAGGAAGCTGAATTTATCTCAGTGCAAAGGGGACTGGAGTTTGGCCTTTGTTTTATACAAACAGCCATACCAGTTGGTGGATCAACTGAATATACCCTGGTTGAGTGGGTCAACTGATTGTGTAAACGTTTCTCCCTGAGTTCATCAAAAGAGCATGAATGTCTCCCTAAGCCAGATCATCATGTGGGGAATACATACACAGCTCAGCCCAACACAGAATATAAGAGCTGAACAACTAACAAAAGAATTTTGAAGAGAAAAGTGAGCTTGAGCTGGGCTCAACCCATCTATTACTTTGTCACAACTGGGGACATTCAGCATTGYAGCAGTGAGTGTATTACAGTGATGGGTAATAGGAATCATCATTGTATTGCTATTGAAATGTATATTGCAATTGCTATATTTTGCTAAGTGTAACTTACATTTGTATTGTGATTTCAATATATTGCTGTATCACTYCACTAAATCAAAAATCTTGTGTAACATCAAATATCTTCAAATAAATAAATTGTGATATTAAACATTATGCCCTCCATATATGGAATATCTTTTAAAAATAGTCAGAGAGTATTTGACTCTGACAGTGAGATTTTAGAAAGTACAGCCAATATTTAATAGGATGTAATAAAGYAGGTAGCAATAGCATTGTTTTTCATCAGTTTTCTAATGATGACTCASGATGACATACTAAGTATTTATTGAAAGGCATTCTGTCAAAAAAGGCAAGAGGAAGAATTCTGTCATCCACCTAAGAGGATCATGTTGCTACTGCACTTCCATATCATTAAATGGAAGGTGCCACACATTGTATTAAAAATAATAATGATAATAAAAATAAAAAAAAATGATCACCAATTAGAAAGTCATTGAAGTGAGAAATGGAGAAGGCCTCAGTTGAAAGAAAGAGCAAAATATGGTAACTGCTCAGAGGATCACTAAAGCTTATTGCAATACTGATTACTGAAATTTATCTGAGGATGCTACAAGGTTCAAAGAACTCAAAGCTTCAGATAACACAATGGGCCAGTAAAAGGCTATGGAACAACAGAGCAGAAGGTCTGGGAGGAAAAAAAAAAAAAAAAAAAGGAGGAAATCATTAAGAGTCTCTAGGTCTCCAAAGAGAAGAAAAGAGGGACTGAAGTACTTTGTGTAAGACATTTGCAAAAAGAAATCTGTCCATGTGGTTTTTTTACACTATCCTGCTCCTGATGGAGGGATTAAAATTGAAATGAAATACCTTTTTATAGAGAAAAAAATATTACTTTGAGAAAACGTGTTGACTGATTATATATGTGCAATGAGGCATATCATAAAACCTCAAAGGCTGCTTCAGTGATCACTTCCAAGCTCCTATTGCTTGTGGGGAGCAAAATACTAATCAATCCAAGCTTGCCTGTATCTTGCCATGGGTCCAGAAAAWGTTTCAAGCAGTGTCACCAACCTAGTTTAAGCTTTGCCTTGGAAAAAATAACTACCTATTTTCAGATTTGTCTATTAAAATATTCTAATTGCTACATTGTATGTCCATCAAAACATCTGCCACAGTATTAAGGCTTGCCCATGGCAATTCTGTTATTTTGCAGAGTAAGATCACATTTTACAGTTGGTGAGTGGAATATTGAGATTGAGAATTACACTGTATTTATTACCACTTCCTGAGAAAGTGCACCATGAAAGAAATGGATTTTTTTTCCTCAGGCTCTTAAAATGACATTAATGAGAAYCTTACTGAAATCTTCACATACTTCTTTGCAGCTTTGCAGGTAGCTATTTCTCTAAAGTATTACAATAATTTCACTGTTAATCACTGAAGGCCATTCAATTTCTTGTGAAATTATTTTGATGCTTTTTCTCTAACATGTATTGACAGAAGGYGTTATCCATTAGCCCATCTTTGAACATGAGAGAGCAATTTCTGGAACTGAAGACATCCCGACATTCTGGAATTAGTTCTTTAACTTAACTCTGTGATTGAATTTAATATTGATATAATTATCTCTATGGCTATACAAGTGAATATACTGATATGGGTCATAAAACTTCATGTTGGAAGGAGAAAGCTAATTGTCTGTAGAGGTCAGGAAGGAAATTCCCATTACTACAGTCTATCATATCACAATGGGTTGTTGTATCTCCCAGGAGTTCACTTTCATCTAAAGTATTAGCTTCAGTCTACCACCCAAGGGATAATACACGCTAAGATGAACCTATGTTCTGCTCATTTATAGGCAATCTTATAGTCTTCRTATGAAAATTTATTTATCAGTTACTTTTAACCTTAGACCACCTCATATTAATTTCCCTACACTATGACCTTTTCCCCCAACTCAGCTGGACCAGAAACATAGATGTCTCTATGTTCTGCTTATATATAGATTTAGAATGTTTCATTTAATGTCCTACACCCCCCAAAATCATGCACTGCAAAGTCCTCTTAAAAGTTGAGTATTCAATATTACATAAAGTATTTTTCAGTGTCTTTTTCAGTGTATAGTTGTGTATTATACCATTTATAGTGGTTGTTTCTAATGGCAAATGGCATTGCTGTACAAATACCAATCCTATATGCAAACATTCAATGCAGTTCATTCTATATTCCAGAAAAATACATTAAATAAGACAAATCCTTTACTTGCTTGCTATATGTACCAATTACTGTTAACAACATCCTAAATTCTGATAGAAAGATGAGGCGATGCAAAGAGGTAAGTTTATAMAGAAATATGTAGAAACATCCATCTAGCTCATGAAAGAAATGAAAATACAGACACTCTGCAAAAAAGCTGATATTCCTTTGTGAAATCATTTCTGTTCAGTTTGATGTAATGTCTATACTCCTTGTTGTWATTTGTAATCTGTTTTACTTGCATAATGGAACAAGTTGTGCAGAAGTACAGCACATGATATCAGCTGTTACATCCAGCAGCTTCTAACAGTGTAAAAACCTGACAGAAAGTACAAATAGTACTGTACTGAGGGGTGGCTGAATTCCCCAAGTGGTTAAGTGGAAGTTATGTGAGGAACTTGACCAAACTTCACAGATCGTGGAAGGGTAGCATTGGGGACCTTTGGGGGAGTAGAATCTTGCAAGGAAACAGTACCTCAGTAATCATATTAGTAAAAAATTTAAAGCTGGGATCAAGGTATCAGTATCAGAAACACAAAATTTGGGTGTATTAAACCCAGGATGAATAGAGAGGAAGTAATGAGTGGTGGGTTGTTTATTTGGGAGGAAGCAGCAAAAACAAGGGTCAAAAAATTGAAAAAGAATTAAAAAATATGTAAATCGTGATTGGTACTGTCTGGGGTTACCTATTGAACAGTCATGCACTTGATCACCACTGCTAAAGCAGCATAATAAACCAAACTTGTTATACTGACCATACCGCACATGTCAAAACTGCTTCCACAGTTAGGAGGAATTGGGTGAAGGAGGGTGTGCTTTCCTTGCCAAACAGAGGACCCCTGGATGGACCCATCAAGATCCTGGTATGACCTGCTCAGAGCCTTTGCTAGACCTGATGGCATCTGCATCTTCCATTTCCTRACTTACACAATATAATTACTTCCTAGTGTATTATATCCTTTATGTCTTCATACTGTCTTTTCAGGGAAGCTTGCATGATTATTTCAGACCAAATCAACCCCTCTGTTTAGAAGCCTTCTAGGAATTGAGCAAAGAAAGCATAAAAAACAAATCTGAATTTGGAGAATCACTGCTACGTTTTCCTACTATTGACCTGAATGAAGYAGCATTAAGATCTGATGTTTTCCCAGATGTTTACTGGAGGGACATAGAAAATATGTTTCCCAATTTGCTATCCAATTTGCTTAACACAGTATTTGAAGAGCCCAAGCTTCCCACTGTTCCCTTACAGTAAATATTCACACAGAATAAATACCAACACAGTCGACTGATCATCCTACTTAAAAAACACTATCCAATTTCAAGGACTCCTATATCCTTCTTTTTTTTTGCAGATTTATTTGTTTTTAAATGTWACATGATTACCCTATAACTTAACTGACATTTAGACAACATCTTCCCACAAACTGAATGTCTCCTAGACAAGGTGGAGACTTTGCTTATATGGACAAATTTATTTTGGGGAGTTTGCTGCTTAATACAATTGGCTGTAAACATACAGAAGTGTAGGTCAAAAAGATACATGACCTGATTTATGCAACAACAGGAGTCTGGTGTTATTGCTCTTGTAAGGGATCTGACTGCACTACCTACAATTTAATTTGCCCAGCACCTTGGGCAAGTTCTCCAATCTATGAAATCTCAGAAGATTATCTATGCAAAATTGTCTTAGCTTTCCTTCAACATGCACTTTATGATATGATCTCTAACTACATGATAACGTAGCTTTTGTTTTTTTCCACATTACCCAGGCTTACTTACTAAACAAAGTAGGGGTACTAAACAAAGTAGAGATTCATACTCTGTTGAATCTTTATTTTCTAATAAAAACAGTTTCTGTCAGTAGGAGCTTTGTGCCTTTTATTAAGAAAGATAAATGTTTGATAATGAATGAGGGAGGAACTACAGGAGTAAAAAAGATAGCTGAAGCAGCTGAATATTCTCTGGAAAAGTGCCACAGTATTCATATGCTGTGCCAAGGTTGATCTCTTTTCACCTACTAAGCTAAAGTATTCTGAAAACCTGGGACCTACACAGCTCATGATGGCAATCAGACTCAGTTAATACTGAAGGTCTTATTCTTTCTTGCCTCACTCCACAAAATGGAGACACTGGCATTTGCTAATCTACTTGTGAAAATACATTGTTTGTGAAGTATTCAAGTACTTTAATGCAAGCACCATATGAAAGACCTGCAGGAATCAATAATTCTGCCTTCAGAACAGGGTTTGACCATTGTAAGGAATATATAAGTAACATATATAAATATATATAAGTATATATAAGTAATACATGGGCTTTCAGCATACACATACCCAAATCCATCTTCATCTCCTCCCAGGCACATTCAGTGTCTCTTTTTTTCTTCAGCACAGCATTTTTGGATGCAGGGCAGTGTACAGCAGTATAAAATTTATGGGAAAACTATTAAAAATGCATGTTACTCAGTGAGCATTATCTGGATTTTGAGACTAGTCTTACAATATCAACAATTGTCTACTTGTTTGAAATTGAATACTTTTTGAGAGAAAGCAGAAGGTATCAGTATTCTTAACTTCACACTATCAATGCTTATAAACATGGTAGCATTTAATTAACAATTCTGCCAGTCTGACATCACAAAGAAGTACAACATAGTCACATATGCATGAGCAGAAAAAAAATACTTATAAGCTGCAGGGGAAGATGTCCAGCAATTTGAAGGCCTAAGAGACTTGAAGAGCCTAGTAAAACACACTGAAAGAGACTGTTCGTTTAAAACGGATAGCAGCAAATTTTTGATTTCTCTGYCTATATTTTAATTTTGGCTACTGTCTGCAAATTCGATCAGTACTGCCAAAGCTTACTGGAAGCCAAGGACTCAGTTAAAAAAGAAACTGAAAAAGGGGATATAGTTTCTGTTGCACTGAACTTCATGGATGGAGTGCTTGTTTAAAAAAAAATAATAAAACAAAACAAAACGAAAATATGCTTATTGGTATCTTGGCTTAAGTTAATGCTCACATAGGGAATCAAATTTGCTGAAAACAATGACTGGTGACTTCCTAGATGGAGACAGGATTTGCTACTGCATGGGTCCTTGCAGGTGCATCTTCAGCTGGACTTGGGGAGACTCTCTGAACTACTGTCTTGCCAAATTCATAGAATGCAGCTGGCCCATTTTTCTGTACGGTCATCTCTGCACATCCATGAATCATTGTGTAGACTTAAACTGTTTACAAACTATCTCCAAAGTATTTAAGTTTATATAAAAGATTGTAGTGCGTCTGGTACACCGCTAGCGACCGGCATCCAGCTAGACTGGGAGCTGCTGATTACAGTCCTTCAAGCTTGGCAGTTCAGTCAGTTTTCAGTATACCTCACTATCCACTTGTCTAGCCTAGACTTCATTAGCTTGCATATGAGGATGTTATGGGAGACAATGCCAAAAGCCTTGCTGAAGTCAAAATAAACATCCACTGCTATCACTTCATCCACCAAGCCAGATTTTTCATTGTAGAAGGCCATCATTTCCCCTTCATAAATCCATGCTGTTAAATCTCATCCCTTTCTTGTCCCTTCATGTTTGGAAATGGCTTCCAGAAAGATCACAATAACTAAGGTGAGGCTGACTGGCCTGCTCCTTCTCCTTTTCTTTCCCACACTCATAGGAATGATGTCCTCCAGGCCTCAGTTCCAGAACCTCCACTGATTGCCACAGCTTTCAAAGATAATTGGGTGGTCTTGCAGTGATACTTGCAGTTATACCAGCAAGCACTCATGKTACATCCCATCAGGTCTCACAGACATATGTATATTCAATTTGTTTAAATGCTCCCTAACTTGATCCTCCTCTACTCAGGGTCAGTTCTTTGTTGCTCCAGACATTCCTATGGGTCTTGGGATTTAGAGATTCCTGAAAGAAAATCTTACCAGTAAAAAACAAGGTGAAGAAGGCACTCAGAATGCTTATGCTTTCCAGCTGCTCTTAAAGGGCATACAGGCTCATAAAGGGCAATTCCTTTTCCTCATCTTCCCAGCCTGTCCTTCTTGAGGAGGCTTCTTCCATCCATTGTAGCACTCCAGTCGTGTGAGCTATACCACCACTTCTCTATGATCCCAATGAGATCACAGTCCTGCAAAYGGGCCACAGATCTCTCATTTCTCCTCATTGCTCCCCATTCGAGGTGCTTAAATGCACAGGATAAGCATCCAGCCATACCGATTTCTCTGAAGAAGGTGTGAGATCTTCCCTCACCACGCTGTCTCCTCAGCACTTCGTTATTTGCATGCATACACTTGGGATAGTTCCCCTCTGCCCTTTTTTGCTGTTTTAAAAGTCTCCCTTGCTGCCCTGTACTGGAACACTCCGTATTGACTATTGACAGCTATTTTCTCTATGTAGAATTTGATCACTTCTGCAAYGGGAACTCACTGAAAATCTCTAGCACAGCCAGATTCTGTCATTCAGGATATTAATCAACACAGTTAGGCATAAAAAATGGTTTAGACACAGGAGGAGCTATCTGGGGAAATCTAAGTGTCCAAAATTCTCCCCCCTCTCCCCAAAGAGCTCCTGTAACAGTCACTCCAATACTTAATTGTGAAGGTGATTGGGAGTTCAGCTATTCAGTTTCAAGTCAGTCACCTAGAGATGACTTTTAATGACGTTACTCTCAAAGTAGTAAGTGGAATTCTAGCAAACCATATTTTTAATTGTGAAGCATCATGATGCTTTAGTTCCTACTGGTTTGCTGCCAGACTGGGAGATCAGGTTGGTCCTTCAGGATTTGGTGCAAGCCTGGTCCCACTTAGTATCTTCATGAATGATTTGACAAATTCATGAGAGAGCATACTCATAAATGTGTGAATGGCACCACCTGTCACTTGGAGAGAGGGCAGCAAAATAATTATCTTAATAAATTTCCAACGACTGAGAGATTGAATTTACAGCTGGTAGATCATTCTTACACAACTGTTTTAAAAATGTGAAACTCCAGTTCCAAAATTCCAAATCCAATTTTGTCATCTTCTGAGCCTGAAACACTGCCTATTGTCTACTTTGTGCATTTGTTTCCCCTCATTCTCCCTACCCCCACAGTAGGACCCATTGCTTGGGCTAAATCTTTTACTCAGTTCACAATATTTTATTCAGAAACAGCACACTAAAAGGCTTCCAAGTTCTAAAGCTAAGGCTTTAAAAGTACAAAATACAAATTTTGAGCGCCCCTCTCAGAGACGCCCAGACTATCCAGATGCTGGTCATTCCCTACTCCCTGCAGTCTCTCTTCCTACCTGCTCCAGAAGCTTCTCCCACCTGCATAGGCCCACTGACCCACCGGGAAGATGCAGCCTCCCCTCTCACCATAGAGATTTGTATGAACCATAGCACTATAGTCACAATGAAGGAAATAAAGAGCCTTCTTTTCTACTATCCAGCCAAGGCCTCTTGAACAGTCTGCCATACCACAAATGGTTTGCTTGTTTGCACTCCATCTTTTATAATGTTAACTATCATAAAAAATAAAAATGTCTAAAAAACATTTCAGGCAAAGGTTCATTCAGCCCTCCTGCCTCTTTTCAAGGGCAGCTGCTCTTGAGGCATTAGGACTCAAAGAGCTCTCATGGAGTTCAAGAGTAAGAAGAGAGCTGCTGCTGCTGGAAGGCAAAGCCCCCAGTGGTCAGTCAGAGAGAACATGCAACATGTACAGTTTGGGGTAATATAGGTTGCAAAAGTCTCTACTGAGATTGCTCTGGCTAGTATGAAGGTTGAAGGAAGTTAGGCTTTCTTTAAAAGAAAAGAAGGCCTTAGAAGACAGTGCTAAGTTGTTCTTTGTGACCACTGAGGAAATAGGACAGGAAAGATGAGCTTAATCTACAAAAGGGCATGGATAATAGGATGATGGAAAAAACATTAAAACTGTAGTATGGTAGAAGACTGAATCAGAAAACCTGGGAAAAAAGCAAAGGAAATATTCTTCCATGTTTGGGACAGCTTAGTCTAGTGTCTGTCAAAAATGGTCTTCTTGGTGCAGGGAGTTAAGGYTGGATGATCTCTTTGATGAGGCCACTTCTAGATCTCCCTTTCTCTGATTTCTATTAATGAAGCTGGAGGAAGTGACCCCTGCAAAACTGCAAACAAGCTGGAACTACTGCTAAGTATCCATACAGCTCAACATACAGCCAAACATTCAGGTGTATTCAGTTGGTAACTGCAAGGTAAAAGGAGTTATGAAATAAAATCCTCTTGATGTGTTGTACATTGAAATTTCATTCATCTACAGAATATGCTTATATGAATTACCATTTCCAATAAGCGAAAAAAATGATTGTAGCAACATTTATCCACCCCAGAGCCCGAGAGGCTATTAAAATTGTATTATGTGCAACTACTGTTACAAGTTGCTCTGATATAGACAACTAGCAGTGGAAGATCACAAATAAACCTTTAGTGGGAATAACGATGCTCCTCAATAAGAACCAATATGAACTCTTATTTAACTCTTTTTAACTTATTTACCTTAAAATTTACTACACATTTATGCTTATGTAGTTATTCTTTAACCTTGAGTAATTTTAGTAACAGGCTTTTTGATTAGACTATACATGGAAGACAGAAGGTTAATGAGGTATTCACATGATTTACCCACTTTAAAAATATTTATCTCAAACTATTCTTAAGGTGGATCAGGCTTTATCTACTCTGATGGCACTAAAATGGTCAACATTTAAAGTCACATAAATCATAATACTGTAATAAATCATAATTACCACATCAGTGAAATAAAATCATTCTCAGTACAATTAATACACAAAGATGTTAGCCTAAAAAGTATAAATAACCTTTCAAATAGTTGCACCAATGCTTCAAAAACTTTGTTAATTTCTTTTTGAAATACAGTTCCTCACAAGCAGGTTTTAATTGATTTGGCAAGCACTTCAATTAAAACATCAGTAGAGAAGAAATAATGTCATATTCCATTTTTTAGACAAGTAAGCATCTTAGAATTATTTATACAGCGTGTTGCTGTTAGAGGTACCTCATCCATAATAGTTGACAGGCCATGACTTTCACACAGAGGGGCAGATCCTCAGCTAATGTAAAATGTCATAATAGCAGTAACTTCACTGGCATCAGGATAGTGTGCAGGAGCTGCAGAAAAGATCCACCAGATCAGGGCCCTTTGTGAACTAACAGGCTGTGATTGTTCTGATCAGCCTCATCTGGGACCTCCAGCCACGCACCTCTGCCCATGGGTCCAGAAACTCTTAGGCCTTCAGTCCTTGACTACACTATGTCATGGATATAAACCTGTCTCCAGCCTGTCTCTGATCCTATCTCCTGGATGGACCTCATATCTAGATAGAGAATTTATCTTCAGTCCTGCCTCTTGCCTCGTGAGTGGGCCTTGGATCTATGTTGTAGCTTTGTTTCCAGTCCTGTCTCCTGCTACTCCTTTCTGGACTCCCTAGATGGACTCTGGACCTGATTAATCAGCTTGCCTGGTGATCAGAGGCATGTAAGCTGTTATCAGCACTCTGCTCTGCCCACGCTGCTCAGATATAGTCAGACTACACCTTGTTTGGTGAAGGCCTTCACCAAAGTGATGTGGTCACCCTTGCCTTTCGGCCCACTTTCCCCTTTAGAATAGCATGCAAGAGTAGGGCACGTCCATCATGGAAGGTTAAGATATGAGTGGGGACTGGGCAACAACTACTACATCAACAATGTATTTTTTTAATGCTAATCTTGGTTGTTCCTCCATTTCATGATGCTGTAAATTTCTCTGCCTTTAGAAACAGTTTCAGTTTGGCTTTTGGCAGACAAGAGCATAAGCATGACTACAAAAGCAACATTGGATGAGAGACAGACTATAGCTGCATTCTCTGTGGAAGTAACACTTGAGAGCATACACTAGCCCTCAGTTCTAGGTCTATTTTTAGTCTCCCTGGGAGATRTGGGCTTGAATCCCACTCCTGACAAGTCTCAACTTTCTTCTSCTTTCTTTCTGCCTTGGAAAGTTCAGCTGAAGGAGTGCAGCACTGGAATTTCTGCAGTAAGGCTCTCTTTAGTTGTGGTTTTACTACAGCTCAAAGGAATGCATACTTTGCCATGACCACAACCCAATTTAAAAGCTTCAGCCATCGATACCACAACCTTTTTGTTGCCAACATTTATGTTTTAGTAAGTATACAGAAGTATTCCTGAACCATAGCACAAGACAACCCATTCTGACTTCTTTCAAATGGCATTTTTGGATGAGTAGAGCTGTTAGAGAGACTCTGTGCTTAGCAACATTCCAGTGACAGCACTACCAATCCAAGGTACCAAGCCACTGGATTCTAATTCATTGTAATTCCTGTTAATTGCTGCAGAAAACTTTGAGCCCAATGTTGGGACAGCTCATATTCAGTGTGGAGGAGTAAGGAGTTGGGGCTCAAGGGTGTACTCAGTGTCCAAGCTAACGTGACATCATGTGCATACCTAGCACATGACCCTCCATATACTTCTATTAACAAGCGATGCTCTCAGAGAAGATAGTTCATGAAAACTAGTGGCATCAACCACGAGCACCTTGCAGGAGCTCTGCACTCTGACCACTGACATATTAGACTCTTCCAACTCACAGGTAAGCTCCCACAGTAGCAGGGAGGCCTACTTTCCTTATAGCAAAAGCTGCACTGGTCATGTCACCCTACCTGGACTATCTGGGCCAAGGTTATTCCTTTCCCTAACCTCTTGCAAACAGTCTCTCCAGTCCCCAAACTAAAATTYATCTTTGCACATGGCATCTTGGCCTATTGACAACATCTGAAGTAACCATAAGGAGGGAAAGTGTGAGCTGATAGCTGCAGATCTCATGTTTTTCTGGTGAATTTCATCTGTCAAGGCAAGTTGTCCCTTCTGCAGATGTTTTCTTCTCTGTCCATCAGAGAGGGGAGACTTTCTGATGTACTACTGGAACCAGGAGGGAACTGGAAGTGCAAACTGGTCCTGAAAGTCATGAAGGAATAAACTTACTACTACTGCTTCCTGAACAATAACCCTTTCCTAGGACCAGCCTGTCTGTGTAGGCAGAGGAAGGAAGAGCTGAATAGGCTGTAAGTTTCATACCGTATCTACAGGCTTTCTACTTCAGATCAGATTATAAATAAACAGCCCTTCGTTTGGCCCAGATAAGTACTTTTTCTTCTGGTAATCCTAATTCAATATTTGGAGCAGATATGGTGACCTGCTCCTGTCTTGTGTTTTATACCTCCTGAATTTCTGAGCTGCTAACTCTTACYGTCTAAGCAATGATAGCTCTGTGTTCTGCTTTCCTTGCTTTGCATGGTTTTAGCTCATGTGCTTTCATACAGCTTAACAGTTTTCTCCAAAATCCGAACCAAGAATGCACAGCTGATGCTTTCATGATGCACAGCTGTAGGTCTTGGATCACAGATGGCAGAATCTGTGAGCTGAATGTTATGACCAGGTATTTCAGCTGTGGTATGATTGTGTCCGTATCGCATGTCAGGAGATGAATACAAACATTGCTCCCTCTCCCAGTATTTTCTCAATAGGGCAACAGTGGGTACATACTGATAAACAGAAAGTGTGAGCAATGAGGTACAAAAGTGGTGCCAATTTGGCAGAAGAGAAGTATCCATGAAGTCTGAGTCAAAAGAGCATGAATGTTTGCAAACAGTAACAAAAAACTCTTTTTTTTTCACACTGCCCATTTCATAATCTTTCTTCCCTGGTAATACTCTCCTGTCTGATTTCTCTGTGGCTAAAAAGTACTAATAAGATTGTCTTCACAGATCAATTCATATAGACAGTGACCAGCCAAAAGCAGTCAGTCTGATGTCTATGAGACCCCAAGCTTTCTCCTGTGCACTGAGTTAAGGAGGTAGTGCCACAAAATTCTCACTCTGCATGCAGTTCTTCATGCCTATACATATTTCTTTTTCTGAAGAAYCCTTTTTTGATCTTGCACACTGTAATCTGGAAAGTGCTAATGAACTGTTATTCAAATTACTAAACCTAAAAAAAAAAGATAATGTCACTTATCATAATTCTAGGACCCTTACAGCAAATGCTCTGAGTAGGATTGAGCATCRTAACTAAAATCAATGAATGGAATGAGAATATGGGAGCTTATGTGAGTTACTGACTTATGTAAAAAGAAAGTACTAAATCCTCACCTGCATTAGCTTCACTTAGATCTCATGGGGTTAAGTTATCTTTCATTCTCTACTTGCTACACTTTGTTTCAGAAGCATTGTTTTYACCAGGCTTGAACCATTTCATTGCTCTTTGCAATGTTAACTAGTAATATGGAATTGACTTAGCGATTATTAAACTTTGTCCAAGCTAGTTCTTGTGTTAGATATTACTGTTCACAGGACTACTATACATTATACAATCACATTTTAAATTTACATTCAGTGGCTTTGCCTTTCTTTTTGAAGAAAGTGTTCTTTTATTTTTCATTTTTCATTCTGTTTAATTGATTGCAATTCCCATCATGTCTCAAGAAGAGTGGATCTTGGTGCTACTAGATGTGATTAAGGCAGGCACTGGAGTTTTGATTTCTCTGACATTAGATTTCATTTCATGACCTCAAATCCATTGTTCTGAGTTAAATTACAAAAGGCCTCATCACATRTTTCAGGTCAGTATTCACAGACTCTCAAGACTACCATTACARTGGGAATCTCAGGAACTGAACAGCTTTTTGAAATAAGTTGATTTTTTCAATCAACTTAATTGGTTATCTTTCTAATGTTATAAGAGATCTAGTCAAAATGTACCAAACTATTAATTATCATCTTTGTATTCATCAATATGTAATGATTCTCTGTCAGTGGTATTAGAAATAATCTTCTTGATCCAGCACTGCTAAATCAAGATAATTGCAATCCTCTTTGAACAATATGACACCAGCTCTTCATACACGTACAGTYTCTTTTGCTGTCTCTGTCTCTTACATATAAGACATTAAAGGTCATTAAAAAATTTATTTCAAGAAGTCACTCACTCTGTGCATTTGCAAATCTGTAGAGCCTGTGGACTGATCCAAAGAAATATTATATTATTTCTCTGAGTAAGAGCAAATATTTCTGATTGAAACATTTGCCTGAGGACAATAATATCTGTGCTTTGCTCCATGGTCTTTGTTTCCAGCACGTGTTTGCATTCACTCCAGTGAACAAGGTTGCCTGCAGCAGCTGGAAAGGTGCAAAGCCCCTACCACAAATCTGGGCCRATTAATTTGTAGCACAGGAGACGCAGACAGATGTAATGTGGCCAATCCAACTCACAAAGAGATACCCTCAGCTGAATCAGACCAAGCAGTGAAACCTGTTTGAAATAATAGATCTGAGACACAGGGATGACCCTCCCAGGTATACACATCCTCCCTTCTCAGAGAGTTAGCATTGTATTTTACACACGATAGGCAGATGAAAAAGTTCAGTCTTTATTAGAACAACATAACTCTAAAGGTGTGAAGTCTTCACACAGATACTTGTCCTTATATACGAGAAAGGAAGCAGGATCAGCTCTGTTCACCCTGCTCTATTTAATCCCTCTAGTACCTTCTTTTTAGTTCAATATGATCCATGTGATCTTTATTCCCTGCCTGCTGCACTGTACTGGATTTTTCCCTTGCTGCTGCAGTCTACTGCATCCCTCAGCTCTTTATCAAAAATGTATGAGGACCTAAATAATTGCAAATAGCTCAGAATGTCATGGCTATGTATCAGGAATCTCTTGACTACATGACCTAGCTGTGAGTGCTGCTTTAATCACTCTCAGTTCAGTCTCCAGATATTTCATTTACATTATGCTTTTGCCTGTTGTCTGTTTAATCAGTATTCATTTTATGGCTAAAACTGTTAAAGTAAAATCATAGTGTGCCTGTGGCTTTGAAAGCACTCAGAGGACTCCACTTTTGAAGGAAAACCAGTCTGGCCTAACTATAGCAATGCTGATACTGTGCTATAACCTGGCTTTGGCTCTGCAGGATAGTGAGGAATAATAAACTCTAAACAGAATCAATTAACCCATAGACACATATCCAGCAGTTTTATGTTAATGTCAGTTTTATGTCAGAAAGCCTGCAAGGATCAAGGCTGCAGTCAAGATGTGCTGAAGTAGCAGTCTCTTTACCTCTGAACACAACTATTTACTACTGTGCGGTTCTGTCTTCCTCTGATCTGTAGTACTGGTAATTTACAGGAAGAAGCTGCATATCTATCTATCTCTATATATTTATCTCTATATATCTTAAACTCATTTACAGAAAGCTGAAAACTAGGAAGTAATTTTACTAAAAAGTTAAAAGATCATGACAATACCATGAAGAAAATACCTCACTAATTCAAAAAAGCTCATAAGAATCACATTGCAAAAAAAAGCTRTATTTATGAAATGTATCAAATGATTCACAGCCAAACATCAAATAACTATCACACATATTCTTGCTGTGACTGAGTGTGCCTTTTGTGTTAGGAAAGCTTTTCCTTTTACCTAAATTATATTTAAAACAGTAATGGCCAGTAATGGCATTTGCATTGTTTCTGTGCTTGAAAATCAATATGCAACATATGTCATTTTCCTCTAAGAAGAGGAATATTGGGTCAGGCCATCCTTTGGAAGAAGAGGAGGACTGCCTGTTCCCTGAGAGTAACTAGGGGTGCTCGAGGAGAGGAGGCTTGCCACCATGGAGCAAGACAGGCTTAACAGGGAGACTTCATGGTGAAGCATCAGCAGAAGCAGAGTGCCATCAAGCCCCTGAAAGCATGAAAATTTCCCTACAGACCTAAGAAGATTGTATATAACTTGTCACATTCCAGGAAGCCTCTGAGTTAACTAAAACCAAGCCCAAAAATAAGGACTTGGGGTATAGTRGTAGAAAGAGGTTGATTTATCAACTCCTCTTTTCTATTCTGACTCACTCAGTCATTTTAAGTTTTCTCTGTTTTAAAGCTACTCTATTTTACAGACTACTACAATCTGTCATGTTGGAGCGCTAAGTCTTCCTGGTCTTTTTGACAGAATTTGGTGTCATTATTAGTGGAATGTTTAGGCAGGTCCACCTCATAGGTTTGACTGATTTGCACCCCTATTATAGAGATTATCATGGTTTATTAAATAAATTTTAAAAAGTAGCTGGGGCACTTCAAAAAAATTTGTTTCAGTTTTACATGATAAAATGGAAATCTGAAAACTTAAGATCAGAAAGAGGTGTCATAGCGCCACCTTTTGTGATTTTGTCATTTTAAAATATGAAAATTATTATTTTTCACCAAAATCAGCATATCCTTTTTCCCTTCTTTATCATAATATTAATGGTACTGACCTGCTTCTAGAAAGCCCTTTGAAGTCTGTTGAAGTAATATGTAAGCATAATAAATTATTACTTAACAATAACTACCCATATGATACCAACAACTGTACCGGGAGAAGTGAGTAACTGCTTTGGCTGATAAACACACTGGACCAAGTTTGATACAGGGATAAGTGTTTATACCTTTGGGATCATTAGTCACACTCATTGGCGGATAGAAAATGTTCATTTGACCTAGAGCCAGATCTGGTGCTTTTCCCTGGTGTCGTGGCCCAGAACCAATACTGTAATCCCTTCTCACACTTTATCTTCCCATCTCAGTACAAATTCCTTTATTAAGTACTGATCCATGAAGTGCTCACTGTGCCCAGCTAGTGGTAGAGAGAAACTCTGTTATGAACCATGTTCCTCTCCCATTTACTTTGAAATTTCTCACATAGAGGAACAAATTCCTTCCAAAATGCCAAGGATTTCTTTTCTTCTTCATAGATAGATACCTGGCTGCTCAGCTGGCTGTCAGGGGCAACCAATCCTTTGATTATGTAAATTTTTTGAAACATATGTCACTAAAACATTAATATCTCTCTCAACTTTTTCTTCTGGTAGAAATTAATTGTGATGTCCATAAACATATCCAGAGTAGTTAATTTCTGGGATATGGCTGTATAAACATAAGAATCACATTTTACTACCAAAAATATTTGCAAGAGAAAAGTACGTTAATTGAAATACAATGTCTGTTTAAAAATTACATCCTGCTATCAAGTATGGTACTGAAATATTGATATTCTAAATGAAAGRCACTTGAAATGATCTCCCTGACACTTTTAGCCTTTGAACAAAGAAACAAAAATGACATTAAAAATTGATTCTAAAACTAAGGGTAAAAACTTTATTTCTGAAGTATATTAAAATAAAGATATTTTTTCAGAAGGGAAATATCTTTTTTATTATGACTGTTGAGCACTGCTTTATATTTTTAATTGTTTATTTGCTAGATTCATTGGAATTGCCAAGCTTGTCCTTCTGTCACAAAGCTGCAGGGAGAAGGTGCTTGCTCAAAACCAAACAGAATCTGAGTTACTTTGATTTTAGCACAGAAAATAGTTCAGTTTTATGAAAAGATGATAGAACCCCAGCACACGATGAATGGCAAGCATTGCTACATCTCCTTGGAAATAGCTCTGAGAAGTGATTCATTAACAGCTTCATCTTCCTTTTAATTTATTTGTATTATTCAACAAGTGGCTCAACATTACTTCATTTACATTTACATCCCAATAAGATTAAATCACTTTTTTACTTGACCTTGTTCAAATTTGCTAAACCTTGTCCAAATTTGCTAATATCAAAACAGCTAGCATTTCACAAGATCTTATCTGTCATAAATAACTGTTTCTCTCTTTTTTTCTAGATAAACTGTTGTACCATAAGCCAATCAAAATACTACCCATCCCTTACAACCTGGCACTTCACAAGGGTTATGGCCTTCTCCTCAATTAGCAAAAAGCAAATGCCAGTTCTGTCAAGAGTAAACCATACCTTCCTACATGATTTGTGAAAAGTCTAGTTTACTACACTTCTGTTCTACAAACTAGAAAATTTTTTTTCTGATTAATTTCTAACCAAAAGCATCTATAGGAACAGCAGATACAGACAATCCAGACAAACATAAGGCAGCTGAATGAGAAACTGGAATCTTGGCAGGTTTTTTGTTACAAGTATATCAAGTCATGCTGTTAGCCCATTTGTTAAGTTTCACAGACAAAATGTTGCACTGTGATGGGACCACAAGGTCCTGGGAACCTAGGAAGTCTTTCCAGCATCTTGACTAAAATGCAAAGCCCCTTCAGAGTTTTCCTGCTCTTGTTCTCACACCTTTGTTGCACTCCAAAGACTGCACAAAAGCTCTGAGAATACATCCTAGAGAAGCTGTTAATAATTTAATATTTTCTTAATGGAAACACAGGTTCTTCTTATGCAGAGTTTGTCAGAAGCAAATTACTAATCAAGGTTTTCTGCACCGCATTGAGAATAATCCTGGCTTCACTCTTTCCTGCATGCTGTGGGTTTCCTTGGTGCACTTACCTAGGAGAGTGCAGCATTAGTGCTTGTTCTGCAGCTCAAGGTCATGTTCCCCACCTGTGTCACTGCTAACCTGGACCTATGACTTGCACAGAGGCTCCACACACAAGTGGTAATCCAGAAATATTTCTGTTTCTTTTTAAGTTTGAGATCCCAAACAGAAGAGCAGTGTATTAAAGAAAGAGAAATGGAAAATATAAATCAATTAGGAAATGACTCAAATTACTTTTGCTAAATAATAAAAAGAAGTAAGCTTTATATTTGGTGAAAAATCCAATCAGTTTACAAACTACTCCTCTTTCTAATTACAAGCTGACAGACTAACTTGCAACAAATGCTTACTCTGAGTTTTTCCTCTGTTTTCAGACTAGAACACTAATTCTCATAATATCTTTGAATACATTTGAATATGATAAACAAACAAAACACTTGACTATTTTAAAATAGTCATTCTAATTAAAACAAGGTTAAGTCCCAGGGCCAGTGATTTCACTGTGACGACTCCAAGGGGTCCAGTGTATTTTCCATGCTACCACGAATGCTCATAGGAACTGTATGTGAAAGAAGGTTTACAAACATGGTTGAAGTTAATACATTTAGAAATTCAAGCTTGTATGACTGGTCATTCCTGTAATATTCCCCAGCCTCTGTTACTAATGTCAGATGCTGTTAGTGAGAAAGTAAAATATTACATTGTTACATTACAGCGTAACATTGTTACGCTATTCAGAATAAAAGAATATTGAGAAAAGTGATATTTAGGCTTTGTAATATCCTTTGACAAGAATTAGATCTCCAAACCTGAGATACAGTTTTGTTGTTAGTAATATCTACAACKAGTACAAAGAAGAAAAAAATGTTTTATTGGAAGTGTAAAGATATTTTTTGCACAGCTTCAAATTTGCACTAAGATAAAAGCACAGTTAATATATAATGGAGACATAACATGCATTTAACTGTACAGCCACTTTTACAGCCACTGCAGTGCTATGCTATGAATAAACTTGGCCATCAGTTGCAATGAATTTAATTTTCTAGAAGTAAGTAAAAKGATGGGCAGGTAAATATAAAACCGAGACAAGAATACTCTAGATCACAGAAACAACATAATTTATACAAGAAAAGACCTCTGGAGGTTATCTAGTCCAACTCACTGCTCACAGTAGAGCTAACACCAAAGTTAGATCACATGCCTCGGGAGTGACATTTTCCTTTTTTGAGGATCAACTTAAATTACTGTAATTCCACTGATTCCGTGAATTTGTATTGTAATTACTGATTGAGACTCAGCTAGCTATATATGGAAAGACAAGCTCTGGCCCAAAAGACATAACCTAACTCAATAGAGGAAACTCAGTAAATGGCCCAAGTCAATCGATGGATGTAGCTCAAACAGTCCTAAGACTGCCAGCAACAGGAAGCAGGGGTCAGTGTGCCAGCTTTTGAATTTTTGAGCACAGCATGGAGAATTTAATCATCAGTTTTCAGACTTGAGCAGAGCCAGATCTATATATGGTTCTTACAGGAAAGCCATCACAGCAGATTAATTCCTGCTAATTACAGTCTAGAAACTGAAAGAAGTTTCTGCTGAGTAGCGTAGGGAAAAAGGAAGCAAACCCAGGAAACATGTCCAATGCAATCCAAAGGTTGGACTGTGGCATAGGTGGGGCTATCTGAGCTAGCACTGATTTAACTACATTGGCTCATAAATGCACCAGAAATAGCTTATTACACTACAGAAATTCTGTTGTTAGTTCAGACTTCAGAGTGCAAAGCGAAAGCCGCAGGCTATTCGTTTAATGCTATCTGATATCGTCTTTTAAAGTATGAAGCAAATGCTGCTCTTTTCAGTCAGCTGGGGCTGTGTGTATCTTGATCTGATGGGATTACCAGCAAATGTGAATGTTGCATACTGTTGTAAAATTAATATTTTTGGAGGAAATAAACTATGTTTTATTTTACTAGGACAATTAATTATCTGAACTCAAAAAGTTCAATGAAATTAGTATTGATTATTTTTATACATAATTTCTTTTTGCAATAGACTTAATAGTATAATTCAATAATTATCTGCTGACCTAATTTAAAAACACTAAGTTTACAATGTCATTTACATTTTAGGAAAGCTCTTGGGAGAGGAAAAGAAGACCCACAATTTTCTCTTTCTTGATATATAGAATGCATATTGAAATTCAAATTCTTTTTAAATTTTAATTATCCACCATGGGACTGCTGCTTGTATTTGACTACTCCATTCTACAGAAAATTTATTTCTAAGTTTGTCCCAAAAGATCTTCCTTGGCAGCCTATCAGATCATCATTGCCGAATTCGAGTTCATGTTAAGAAATTAACCAGGAATATCCAGCAGCTTGATGAATTTGCAATGCTATAGTTTGACTCCACGCATCTTGAGAAATAATTCAACCTAACCATGGAAACAACACAATGAATTTCAAGAGCAATACTTGTGAATAAATGAAGAGGATTAGATGTTGCATGCAGAGAAGATGTAGAGCACTCACTGAGTTCTGTGTGACAAATGAGCCATTTTTTCCGTGTATTTTCCTCTATTTCAGCACAGAACGCAATGAGCTCTCTAAATCTCTAGTATTAATGGAGGTTAAGTGCAGACATCAGAGGTGGGACATCGTTACATCTCTTTATGTCTTCTGAGCAGCAATAGGATGTCAAACATAATAACATTCCATTTTTGCTGAACCCCTAAACCCTATGGAAGATACTAGCAGCAGGCACATGTAACACCTGGGGTAGTTCACAGAAGAGAAGCATGCCTATTGCTTTTAAAAGGAGCTAGACTGTCCTTTCAGGGCATTTGTCAAGAAAACGAAGCAAGCATGCTTTCCTCCATGTCTTTTAAATCCAATRACAAGGGCATTCAAATCTGCCTCTCCCTCTCTATTGTCCCCAAGTTGCTAAAAGAGGAAAAGAAATGAAACTCAGCTTTTCTTTGCACTTGATGTGAGTCTAAAACAATAAAATTTTRAATTTACTACCCTCACTACACACCTCTATCATGTTCTTGAGTCTTCAGAAAACATTTTCCAGCTAAAAATATGCTGTGAACTTGGTTTAAACTTGCTAAAAGCTTGAAGCATGGCAGAGGAAATTATCAAACTTACTATTTGCTGAGGGAGAAAAGAAGGCCCAGTCAAAAAATCCAGCAGAATCATTTGCTTCTGAAATACAAACTGAAAATAGTACCAATCTAACTAATCTCAGGTCTCAGATTTTTCTGTTTTATTTTCTCCTAAAAGAGCAAATTAATTCAATTAGTTGAAATAGGCAATGCATACTTAATGTGACAATTTAAAATGAGAGTAATACATTTAGCTTTGAGAATTCTAATGATATCATTAAGGTTGTTTGTAGAAAGCTACACAATTATATGATTGCTATTGAATATCATCATCTTTGAGATGGAGGCTGAATGGCTCCCGGGTCTGAAAAGAGAAGGCAGAGTTTTTCATTTCTTGATCACTGCTTTGAATTTGAGTCAGGATGACAACAATGAGAAGTCGTTATCAATGGAAGCAGGCAAGTATCCTTTATGAAAGGAGTTTATGGTGTCAGACAGTGTCCTAGGGTGCTAGTACCTGAATAGGTAGTGTGGTTTGTGTGCAGAACTGCTCTATAAGGACATTAGGCTCAAGCTACTGCACAGCCAAGAGTAGAGTCCCCACTCCGTAGAGAGAGAACCTTGCTTCCAAGTACCATCAAAAACCTGATTTCCATAAAAAATTAAAGTCGCTTTGTATAACAAAGAGTAATGGACTCAATAATAAAAATTGTTTATATTTTTGTGATGGAGTAATCTAAAACTAGAGTTAAACAACCTTTATGATAGGGGAATCCCAAAGAACTTCAAGTCTTTTCAGTTATCCACAGATTATGTGACTCTGCAAGTCTGACTATTCATAGCCCACAAAGACTCTTTCTCATGCTGGTATGCTTTAGCTTCTCTGTATTCAAAATCAGTGGTTTTACATAGGTGCCCTGGAACAGACTTCTGAAGATAGTACGAATGTACTAATGATAGCTAGAAAAACGGGTGTGTTATAAAGGACCCTACAATGTTGTTACTAAAGAATAGTTTTGTTCTTCTAAACTGTGAGCTGCTATTTCTGAAAATATGAWCTTTTAAATCTGAGTGACTCTATAGAATTTGCATTTAATTTTGGGCATTCTAAAGGTTGTTGTTTGTATGAAGGATCCTGCATTTATTACTCAGAAATTAGCTGAACAAATGAAATGGAACCGGTTTAAGKTATTATATTGCATTGTTTCTGTTCCCAAGGAGTCTTTGAAGTGTGTAGTACATCCTCGCTTAAGTTTTTAACAGTTTCTCTGAGGTACAGTGCACTACTACAGATTTAAAAAAATGGATTAGTCTAAGATTGCCAAAATCTCTGAAAAGACTGAATGGGTTAAGAAGTTTATTTCTCTTTACAGAGTACTTTCACCGTGATTTTATTCAAGCTATTCTTTTTCTTTTCTCCTTCCAGAGCAGCGTTAGAATGTTGCAGTGGTTATAAATCCTTCATTATGGTTTTTCAAGCTGGAAATGTCAAGGTGCATTCACTATTTACTTCAATGGGCCTGTTCTTGGCAGTTATTAYAAATAAAGTGAAATGTGTCACTGTCATGCAGCATTATTCTGGTTTACAACTATCTCTGGCTATCTTTGTAAATAACATTTACATCATCTAAAATTTAAACACTTACTTTGTTCTCAAACTTCTCTATCCAAAGAACAATTTTAAGTGGCATTTGAAGAAWTTACTGGTTAACTTCAATTGCAAACACAAGCTGAGTACACACTAGTGTAATTAGTACGTAGCTAGAGTGTAGATATGAATGAAACCACACCAGCAGTCCTGGGCAGAGGAAAACTCTCAGAGTTTGATACTGTCAGCAGTATAGGCATAGAAAGTATTTATTTAAGGTGATAAGGAACAGAGAAATAGCCTTATTTCCAGTTTTTTTCTTTTTTTCATAAAGAGAACCAAGCAAATGATATACTCTTTTCTTGATCAGACTGAGAAATTGTACAGAAATAAAAATACCTTATGTAGATGGAAAATAATGAAAACTAGATGAAATAATAGCCTCATTATTTTCAATGCTGAATTGCAATACAACAGAACTGTTGTAACAGGATGAATCAGTTTAGGATAATACTCCCAGTTGCCTTATTTTCCAGTTAACAATATTTGCTTCTCTCTGTGGCTGAAGTAGCCCTTCAAGGTTCTGCAAGGATAACGTATGGAAACTTCTGCTAGCCAACAGTGATTTCTGCAGGAAAACACTACGGAATTATTCTTCTACCTACATACAGTGTTATTTAGGACATAAACCAATATTTCCTGGTAGACGGAAGCAGACCAAAAAAAGCATAAGAGAAAGGGAAAGACAGGAAAGTGAGAGAGTGTTGTTCACATTCTCTGGAATTTTTTCAGAGCTAAAATATGAATATGAGCAAGGTATGCCAATGTTGGTGATTAGGCAGATCAATCTTCAGACAGCTGCAAAATTAAGTGCAAAGATGGGTGTTTGCATTTCCACTACCTTTAACACTTCAGCTAAACTGTAATATCATTGTGACCTGGAAGCTGAGGCTGTAAAATAAATGTTTTCCATGTATTTAATATATAACAATGTATTTAATATCCTTCTGCTTTCTTTGACTAAAAGCATGATGCTTTTACTGCAAAAACTTGGATAATGAAAGTAGGCCTGGATTTATTTGGAGCTGAGGCAGGAGGAATATGGAGGGCTCTAATCCCCCCTAGCTAGTAAGGAGCACACATTCTTGTGTCCGCTTCCTCACCCTTTCTTCTTCCCTCCCCTCCAACACAKTTAGATTGGAACGGCTTGCCCTTAAGGTATGAAATCTGACCCCTTATAAAGCAATATTTTTGCCACTGATTTCAAGCTTTTCCACAGGCATCTCTTATGCCTCCCTGCCATATATGTGGCAGTATTAGATTTCTGAGCCATGCCATGACCTATACTGTGTAGTCTTTGACAAAATAAGCAAGGAAAAGAAGTTCATTTGAGCACCGATGTGCATTACTTTGAAAAGGCGGACCAACCTTTCTGTTTGACTGTGAACTTCACTAGARGTTGATCTGAACCACAAACTTGAACCTGAACATCTCTGAATTCTATGGTATTTAAAATCTGGATGTCACCTTAGCCTGAAACAGAGCTTAGTAGTTTGAACCTATTTTGCATAAATCTTTCAACTAAAACAAAAAACAAAACACAAAATATCCATTGCCAAGCTATCGTAATAGCTGCCTTACCTGTGGTCTGTCATACCTTTGCTTCTCAGTGGTGGTGGCAGAAAAAGAAGGAAGACATCATAAGACTAACCTATCTTTCTGGTACACCACATCTGGTGAGTGCAGCCTAAAATACAGCATTCGGGGAGAGCATTTTGATTTGTGCCACTGCCTTAGACATTCATATTCATAAATTGACTGAAAAATTATGTTTTTCCTTACACAGTGTTCTATTTTTGTCGCCTCTGACCCACCATATGAATAATAATATTTAATAAATGAGCCATGTATAATTCAACTTTATCTACCTGAAATATAGGAGATGATTGTCTGTAGCTTTCAGAATGTCACGCAGAGATCTTCATCTGCTAGTTAAACTGCAAAACCCAGTTTCAAAGTCAGGGTGATTATTAAAGTGCCACAGCCATATTAACATTTCATAATGTTTCTGTACCCTACTGGAGAAGAGGCAGATGTGCCCTACAGTCTTTGGATTCCTGGGATTATGTATGCCATTTATTCCCAGAGTTGCTTGCCTTGATTTAATGGACTAAAGTTTATGTATTCAAGTCTATGTTCAGTAAGGATTCTGTGCAGATACGTAACTCCATGCATGCAAGTTGTTGTCTTCAGCATGTCCCATCTATAAAAATGAGAAACGATGTTGCTATTCCGTATATCAGTTTAAAGATGTCCCTTAAAGCTTATAAAAATAAGTTCACTAAGCATTTGAATATCATAGTGATAAGTGCACAAAAATCCCTGAAGATATCAGTAGTATTGTCAGAGAGGGATTTGGATGTGGTTCAGTAAACAAAGCATGCAGCCACATGCTGAAGCAGTATAAAAAGACCTATAGGACAGCTGGTTCATCCCTTGAGCACTATCTATCTATTCTGTGTTGCAGGGCCCCAATCCAAAGCCAGTGACTGCAGCAAAAAGCTTCCAGTAATAGCAATGAACTATGGTCTAGACCCTTACTGAGGAAGGTATCTGCTCTAAAATTAGCACAGGATCATGTATTTGAAGACTTAGAGACAGAGGCAGAAAGAATCATGGAATCAGAATAATCTAAGATGGAAGGGATCTCTGTAGGCAATCTGGTCCAACTGTCTGCTCAAAGTAAAGTCGGAATGGGTTATTCAGGACCTTTTCTAACTGAGCTTTTAAACATCAACATATTTTTTAAAATGCCTGGGTAACTTGTTCCAGTGCTTAACCAATCCCATTGTGAAGTTTCCACAAGCAACCATCCATCAGAAACTGTCCAGCTATATATAAGCTATAAAATATATAACATATATAATAAGCAGAATATAATTATGTTTTATATTTGGCAGTCCTTTTGGTGTTTCAAGCCTCTGTCCTTCACTGTGCTAAAAGTTTTTTCACTGCAGAGAGAGGAAATGGCATGTATCCCCGAAGAAATCACTAACATAGTGGAGAGACTTTTTAAAAAGACCATTTGTTCACTAATGCAAAGATGAAGACTTCTCATGCTAGGACACTTACAGAGGTAAGCCTGCAGTTTTGAATTGGATAACAYATAAAAATAAAAATTTCCTGGGGAAGAGAAGTAGCTCTGAGATTTAACTCTTTTGCCATTTAATCTCCCTACTCTCATTGGTTAGTACAGCACATGTAGGGACACAGCTTTGCTTGTTCAGAGGAGAGCTGCAGCTTACATTCAATGTATGTGCAAAACAGTGCCTTTTCCCCACTATTTTATAGGTTCATGGCTCATAAAAACATAAATTCATTTCTTGTTGCCTGTTTCACTTATAATAAAGTATCATTTCATATTCTTTTTTTCATTGCAATGGTTTTCTATGTTCCCTSGTTTCCATTCGGAAAAAATTTGTTTGCCATTTTCAAAAAATAGACTTCATYGAAGGGGTGGAACCAGCACATGGGGTTATAGCAGTAGCAGCTTGGATGAAGTCTCATTTCATGAGATGCCTGCCTTTGGTGGACTGTTTTGTTATCATGCAAATACAGCTAGCCCATTTCTGCTGACAATCTAATTGTCGGCATAAAACACGCTCATTYTTTGTACAGTGTGACAGTTTGTGTGAAGCTATCAAAGGTAACGTAAACCATATAACAGTATGAGTTTTGAGAAATGGAGGYTATTTTTTATCAAAGTCTATATATGCTAGATACCAGCTCTGGTCTAGAATCACACACAARTCTCAGCTAGTCTAAACCTCACAGCTCTTCTGGAGCCTGAACAGACACTGCCTGGTCTCCTATTGGTTTTCTAATGTGTAAACTTGAAACMATCCTCTCCTGACAATTGCCTTTCTTAAGTCTTGAAGAAAATACTACGCTGTGCTTACACAGTTGCAACAAAGGAATTAAGGTGAATAAAGCACTCCTAAAATAGCAAATGGACACCAAACTGGCCTATTTTTATTCAGATTGTTTTATAATCTGAATGTAAAAATTTAAACCTTTATCCRGTTTCCAGAGAGTAAATCTTATCTCTTCAGAAAAAAGCAGCAAATTTAACAGTGTTGAATTTTGGAATTGTCATCCAAACACAAAAATATTTGCCCATTATTTTGACTGGTCCTTTTAAAAACTATATGCTGAGAGKTTTTTTTTAACTAAAAAGTACCTTAGAAACACTTCCAGTTTTCACAATAGGTGAGATGTATTTCAAGGTTATAAAGTAYAAACAAAATATTAAAGTAGAAAAAATATCTTTCCTATCTTTTGTTTTAAGTAATGTTTGCAGCATGTATTTGAAGAATCATTATTTATGTTTAGTTGTTTACACTGAGACTTTCCAATGTTATGCAATAGTTTGAAGTGGAAAAGATATGGAAACATGATAATCAAGGTTTTAATCCAGCAAGAATCAGTCACTTCTGAATCACATTGTCAGAAAATAAGAAATCACAATCTTCTGATGGTTATGAGAGTTGTAATAGAAAAAATATATCTCAGCTAGGTAATAGAGAATGACAAAGCAGCTAAMGATCAGAAGTTACTTTTCAGTTTCTGACAATAAGCAATAATATTTAATGTAACTGAGATATCAGTTCTGGTATATCAGAGATGGATTTATATTTTTCCATTGGCAGCCTCCAGCTGCAAAATAGAACCTGTAAATAAATAYGCTGCGCTAACTAAGGATGGATTAGACTACTGTTACCAATGCATGTTGAACATTAAGGAATCTATTTTCTTATCTCCTTTAATTTTTGACACTAAACTTGTGGTTGGGGAGCAGTATTGAATGGTAGTGAGGATTTGCCTCTTCTAGTCATTAGAAAAATTAATCAATCACTGTTAAAATGTATAGGATGTTGTGCTGCCATCACTAGTACTACCATTTCTCAGCCAGGACACTGACAGCCCCAGTTCCTTTTCCTTCTTTGCACAAAAAYATTTAAAGCTACATCTCCTATCTTTCAAGAGCTTCCATCTTGCCGGACTCTTACCTTTCTGGAAAAGGCTCTAAACCTTTCTTCATCTGATAGAATAACTAATTCATTTGTTATACAGAATGGAAAAAAGGAGCAGATGAACAAGCAAGCCATGTGGTGGAGCTGCATCTTAGTCCTTGTGTATAGTAGTGAGTGCAGTGCTGCTGTAGCATGGAGGTTACATAGAACCTTGGTCCTTTGAGCTGCACTGGAGGGGTGGGGAGGAAGACTTTCTTCTGAAGCCCTCAAATACTTTCCTGCTTCAATAAACATTTATTGTTGCAAATATCCAAAATAATAATTGTCTTGAGTTGAGCAAAACTGTATTTTGATCCAAAATGACCAAAACTTGAGCCCTAATTTGTCTGTAAAGCTATTAAAATGTTTATTTTTTGGTTCAGTCCAAATCACACATACTTTTATTTTTTCAGTTCCCAGGTAATGTCAAAAAGCCATCTACTCCTATAGTTCCCATGACATGCTACACACTTTATAAGGTAAACTTGGTATTACAAATTGTAATTTAATTCTAGGATTAAATATGGTTTTTGTCTTCCTCCAAACTACTTCAGTTCTAGGATTATAATGTTTTAAATATATTTTTGCTGATTGGTAGATAAATTATTCCCTAATTACTTAAAATATTGTCATCATCTATAGCAATATCTTTTTTCCCCCTTCCTTTCTTTGTTATTTATAACACATAGAGGTTATGTATGTGGTTTCTGGCTGATCACTGGTGGCAGGCTGGCCGATTCCTTTCCCACAAATTTTCCTGCCTTTCCAAATGAAGAAATTAGGATTTGAGGTGGCAATGCAATTGAAGTAGTATGAGTCAGAAAATGTCAAAACACTTGCACAAAGAGAGTCCCCTAACAAAGTCCACAAGTCTGTATAAGCTTCAAACACTCTCACAAGCCTGACACATCACATTATAAAGTGAAGAACATCTCCTATTTGTTCCATATAGATCAGTGCTGAATCTCTTGAACTTTAGTCAGATAATGATTATTCTAAGCAGAGATGTATGCATATAACAGATCKTGACAACAAAGAAATCTAGATGCTTTGGGAAGTGATGGATGTACTGTCAAGAGCAAGTGTGTGCRTATGTGTGTGTGAATACTGATACAACTATGGTAAGGACTTTTACAGTATCATCAGAGCAAGCAATATATTACTTTCAGTTCTTTTCGCCCCTGCAGACACTTCTACATCCTCTTTTCTTCCTGACGCAAAGATAAAGAATGCCTGTAGCCTCCTTATCTTGTCTCAAGCTATGAATCAGTTTGGATGTGGTTCAGTTTCTGGAGAACTATGGTAGCTGGAAGAGATAAGAAGATTCAAGTTGCTGCTGCCTGCCTCTGAGCTAGTGGATGCATTTCTGCAAATCATTCCTACTACTTGATCTCCACAGGACTTAGTTCAGCCCCAGCTCCGGATCTGGCAATGTTTCTCTACATCTTCTACAGAGCCTCTTCCTCTCCCCTCCCAAGCCCTCTCTAGAAATACCAGTTGATTGCAGGKTTTTTTTATATATGAGACAAGAAATACAGTACTATAGAGCCTTTCAACATTTTGATTTATAACTGAAAAAGCTCCAGTAATTGTGTGCAATAAATTACTGGTCTCGTCTACAGTATCTTACACTTATTAATGTTCTGGAAAACTCTTTTTACCTGTAAAGCTTTTCTGAATCTTGTCCACTCTTTCTGATGCATTTTTAAAAGGATACTTGGTCACACTAGGAAAACTGTCTACTGGGAAAATCCCTCTTACTGTACTTTATGTTTGTGCCCTGAGGCAGTAGATTTTGAAACTATATTTAAGATATATTTCAGCCTTTCTCCACTGTGCATGTTGTGATCTTGGACTAAATTATGGTATGAAATGATGAGATCCAGAGTTATAAAGATTTTTTTCATCAATTTTAAACAGGTTGTGATAGCCTTATGTAAATTAATTCCCTCTTCCTTATTTGTCAAAAAGAGTAAACAATGTCTGCTTTTCAATGTTTCTGTTTCTCATTGGATTTATTATTCGTCTTGGGTCCCTTTTTTGATAATTATGTGGCCACAGAGAAGAATCTGAAAGTATTCCATCAATTTACATGATGGTTTTATAATGTTTTAACCTTTCTTTATCCTTCCATTCTTTATCCTTCTTCATACACAGTCTTTGTTTTTGCTCTGAGCTTGTAGTTGCTACCCCTGACAAAACACAGGTCTTTCAGTTAATAGCTATATATTTTTGGATTCCAAATTAACTATTTAGTGATCAAATACTTCTTTAGGCCTTGTATTTGTCAACAATGAATTCCATTCAATGTGAAGTTTTCTGCTTATCTTGCCTATTGTCATTAGGTCCCTGAAATGCCTCTCTTTGCATAAAGAACATTCTGTCATCTAGAAATATTTGCCTGTTTATATTTATTGCCCACATTTGCCAACAAATTTTAGAGTGGTCCAGAAATCAGTATATTTTTTCTCTGTAAAAGGTTCAGGATCTTCAAAAAACCTATGAAACACACAAGAAATAGATGTAAACAATCACATTTTGGAAGATATGAAAGAGCTTGTAACTGAATTTTTCAATCCATCAAACAGAGGCATAAGGTAACCAAGAATTGTTTCTGCTAGAGAAACTGGGAAAGGAACGGATTTTTGACTGTTGGGTGCAAGTGACTGCAGTTCAGTGTGTCCAAGCAGATAGCTTTCCATCCTGCTCAGCTCCACAGACTACAGAGAAAGGTGTAATTCATAGAGCATAAGTACTCTTTTCTTCTTTCCTCCCCAAGCTAGATTGTTCAAAATTTGCAGTTCAGTGTCTGCAGTGTGTGCTAATAGGTGCTGAATCCAACTAGCAGTTGCTCTTATATCCCTTTTCAAGTTAATAACACAGGAAAAAAAAAATTCCCTTTCACCCATAGTAATTTCACATGTGGTTGATATGGGAGCGTAGGAAATACTTCCTATTAACTTCYAAACTGCCAATACCCATGAGCTATAAGTCCTCAACTCTCTTTCACATCATCTAGTTAAAACAGGAAAACCTTTGAAACCATTGAAGCTTTGATTAAAGCATTGATMTAAGCCAGTAGAAATAGAAAATGAGTTAAGAATATCTGAAAATAATTCCTTTAAAATTAGCTTGATTTTCACACAACTAAACTGGACTACTTCAGCATAGAACTGAAATGGAAAATTATATTTCACCTATGAAGAAAAATTTGTAGTTTCTAATTCAGGAAAACATAAGCTTACAAATCAACAGTAGTAACTGACCTTGCACAACTTCAATGTAATTGACTGTAATCCCTTGAGAACTTTTTCCTAAATTTCCAAGTAAAATCCTATTGAAACAGTGACATGGGAAATGCCATGAGGTCTCATATTCTTGGTGATAGGTGCAACCCTACAACTAGAATAGGGTAGGATAAATACTTTAGGTAATGGCTTAAAACTTCTTGGGATAATGAACTTCTAACAGAGTAGAAGGGATGTGGTCCTGGGAAAACTGCTGTGGACTGAGACATTAAAACTACCTATAAAGCAATATGAAGAGGAATTCATTTTTTAATCCTTTTTTTTTTCAATTAGGGAAAGAATCAATTCATAAACATRACACATAAACACACAGAAAACATGTTTGCTTACAAGTCACTTCTATAGTTCCTCACATAGTTTAATATAGGAAAAGTGTAAGATGCTACAAAATCATGGAAATTTAAATTATGATAAAACATGTCAGTCACACCATTCTTCATTAAAGTTACATGTAGTATGAACTAACTTCCTGGGAACATTAGGGGCAGGATTCATMTAAGATGACTTTGGACAACTTTTACCAAGTGAYTTACCTGACCTACATTAGATGGCCATATTCAGATAAGAAGAATCTCACTCTGAAGTTCTCTTTCTCTACCTTGATAGTAAAAGGTGTCTAGACAACTGACTCAGATACAGACATCTACAGTGCARTGTCTACGCTGCATTACTGCAACATACATTGTAATCTTGCAATGTMTACTTGTCTTCTCAGGCAAATGTCAGCCTAAAACATAATCTAAGTCTCCTAATTTGGTAATTTGAGAGTTGCTTGTAGTCCATTAATATTAGCAGAATGTGTATGGACTTTAGTGTGGAAGCAGGCCTCTTTCACTCAAATGGYTGTATGCGTCTGTAAAAAAAAATTCTTATGATTGGTACAATGTACTGAGAATCAAAGGTGAAGGGTATCTATAGAATGGAATGATAGCAAAGAAATGCTCTGCCAAAAGCTCCAGGGCAATATGTGTTCTTGTGAGTGATTTGGGATAAGTGGTGAAAACATGTGCATATCTCGATCTTTCAGATCACCGTAGGTACTACAAAATCAATTCTTTTTTTAACATCAAGTGTCCTTGCTGAAGAGCTACTCTATTCTTCATGGAAGAATAAGTCTTATATTGAGATATCAGTAGAATATTTAAAGAACAAATTGACAATAATATCTAATCACTTGCAGAAGACAATATTCAGCAAGGAGTTCCCAACAAATTCTAGGATAAAGTAGCTGAACTAGTAACTCTGGCTGGAATCTTCTCTAGAGTAACATTGTATATCACATATCTCTGAGATATCTTTTTATGTGTCAGGGAGAGTAGAAAACAAGAACTTCTGTTCATAAAGACTATTTAGATTTTCAAAAGGCACTTGGCAAGGTTGGTCATCCAATATTCTTCAAGAAATTAATGTAGTTTTGATATTGTCTTCTGAAAAAGGATGGAGTAGAATTAGAAAATCTAAGAGAAAGGGGTGAGAACAATAGTCAAACAGCTGAAATAGCTTCCATACAAGAACAAATTAAATAGACTGATACTGCATGACTTGGAAAAAAGAGTAGATTTATGAACATCTGTTCAATGTGTCTTTTAATATAAGCAGTAGGTTATATCAAATGCAACTAGATTCAAATATGTAACCCCAAACCCCCCAAAAAAACAAACAAACAACAACAACAAAAAAAAMCATACAGTTAAACTCTGGGGACATTTTGCTATTGGATGTTGCATATGCTACAGTTGACAGTGGTTCAAAAAATGGCTAATTTGTTGAATAAAATTTCATTATGTAGTTTGAAATAAGAAGACATCTCTTGCCCGGGAACCACAATTTACCAGAGACTGAGAGAGTTTTACACAGAAGTATCACAAGACATTTTTCCCTAAGCATCCACTCTGGCCACTGTTGTATTTTTAAATTTCAGATTAGGGACTGGATAAGGAATCAGACAAGAATAGATGGACAAAAAGGAAGGGAATAAGTGAATGAATGCAACAGAAGAATGGAAAGTAGTTACGATGTTGGAACAAAGAATAACGAAGGCTGGAAAAGGAAGAAGAGAGGGATGATGGAGCAGGAAAAAAGGAAGGAAATATAGCAAATGATACGCACATCCCTCCACACTCATGGACCTGGATTAAAAAAAAAAAAAAAAAAAAAAAAAAAAAAAAAAACGTAGAGCAGGACTGCTGGGGGTAGACAGGAAAACAGAGCTACGTATTATCAGAAAATACTAAATAATGTGCAGTTTAACCAATTAGCCAATAAACTGAAGGCAATGTTAACATTAGAATTAATAAGTACAGTACCTTACAGTACCTGGTAAGGTAGCCATAAACAAATCAGAGATGGAAGATCTAATCAGAAGAGCAGTGAGGTTCTGAAACAGCTTTTGAGTAGGAGTATTTGGAGATGTTTCCAAAATATAAAATACTGTGATGTGAAAATATCAGACTGTAATCAATGACCCTAGTAGTCCCTTACAATTCCATGTCCCATGTTTTAAATACTAGAAAAAATATGGTATGGGAAAATATTTCAGACTTGTCCAAGTTATATTTTATGAGATAAGTTTATGTACCTCTGTACAACATAACAAGAAYTAATAGATTCACAGAATGTAAAGCTTGCAGGGACCATTAAGTCGCCTCATCTGATGCTCTGTAATCACAGGCCATCACATTTCCTTCAGTTAGCTCCCTCCTGAGTGTGATAAATCATCTTTCTCAAAAGCACATTTTCTGGATAGGTATCTGAGATCAGCTGAAAGTTTTCAGGAGACTGAAAACCCACCACTGCCTTCAGAACTTTGTTCCTTTGGGCAATCACCTGCAGTTAAACTTCTACACCATATTTCTAATTTGAATTGAATGGCTTCAGCCTCTTGCTGTGCTATTCTCCATGAGATTAAAAATCATCTCAGTAACTGATATYTTCTGACTGTCAAAGTACTTATACAATATAATCCAGTTAACTCGCATCTTTTTGAAAAGATAAAAATGATTGAGTAAAGTCATTTGTTATAAGTCATTTTCTCTAGCCTTCAAATACTGTTCATGTCTCTTAGAATTCTAACTTCCTCTAGTTTTTCTGCAATCTTATTGAAATATGGATACCAGAGTCATTTGCACAACTTCAGGATCAGCCTTCTGTGCTAGAGTTTATATTTCAGAATCATAGATCTTTCAAAGAGAGATATATTGACATGTTATATATTTTTAACCTGTAGACTATGACAATGGATTGTTGTGTCAAGTTGTAATATGCCTCTGTTTCCAAGCTCAGTAGGTGAGGTAGAAACCACTGAGATGATGAGAGGAATTGCAGTGGATCACTACTGTAAGTGTGTACGTTCACCTCCTGTGAAAAATTTCAAGTCCAGTTTTCACATAGGCATAAGAAACTAGGTCAAAATATATAAAGAGAGATCAAACCTAGAACATAGACACATRCATTGAAATAAGAACAGAAATACAGACCTGAAAATCTTGTATCAGTTTTGGAGTTCAACACTTTCTGATTGGGTTCTTTCAGATATTCCATACGAGGAAGGTTTAATATTAATTCCATACATTTCTTTCTGAGCTTCATGAGCATATAGACCTTGCYTAGCTCCTCATAGTTGTCTTCCACTCTAGCAGTTCATTGGTTGGTCAAAATCAGGCAGGGCCTAGTGGCTAATTTAGTCTTTATTTTGAAAATGGGAGAATTGTATGTGCAGAACAAAATATGGACCTTGGATAGATTGCTGGAGTTGATTATGGTTTGAAATTATTGACATGACTAATGAGAAGCTGCAGAAGTAAGATCTAGGATAAGGGAAAATATCTCCCCCCAAATGAAAAATTTTAGGTTATAGAACTGCCTGCAAGGGTACAGGCTAGAAGACCAATCAAAACATTCCATGCCAACAGAAGGGAAACTAAAGGTATTGGCAGATGTCTGCTGATATTTATGTCCTGTGGTTCTGTTCAGTATGTTCATGCCACATGTGACTGCGTTATGTATGAAYGGGCATGCAGTAAGAAAACCACGTCTCTAATTTCACAAAGCATGTCAGACTCATAATATTTATTTTTTTCTGATTTACCTGGACATAATACAGAGGTATTACTAAAATATATGATTTTATTTAAAATTTTGGGATTTTCTTCATCTTACCATATATTTATAAAAACTACTCATCTTATTTGCTGTTCAAGTTAAATAACAAAATCAAACAGGGCAGAAATTCTCCAAAATGGACAAAAACCTCTGGTCTGTGAAGAATATCACATGTTAAAATGGTATCTGAAACTCAGCTAAAAGATGCCTGAAACGTGTTTTTCTCTAAACATGTGACTGTGGTAACAGATGTAATCCATATACCATATGTTCATCTTTAAAAAAAATTCCTTGAGCTTGATCCTAACTCTGCTTTAATAAATGAGACCTTTTTTTTCTTTACTTGAGTTAAAATAAATAAATTAGTAAATAATCATACATACATATAATTTAACTTAAAGGCAAAATAACTAGTTTAGTGGTAATCACATCTGCTTTACAYGCTGAAGGTCCTGGGTTCAAGCTCCAGYGGAACCAGCACCAGGAAATCTTTGGGAGGTTGGACTAGGTGATCTCCAGAGGTCCCTTCCAACCTTATTGATTCTGTGATTATCCAATGCAAATATTCCAAAAACAAAAACTAGATGATGCTATACTCCACTTCTAGATATGCAGCTTTAGATGCCTCTAGAGATTTTAAAATTTTACAAAAAAGCATGCAAGTGGTTCAGTCACAGAACATCTAGTCAGCTAAACAGAAACTTGGCTAAAATGATTACATCTGCCTGCACTGAAAATCATTTTTAAAAATCTAGGCAGATATATGTCAGCTACTGTTCTTCACAAGACGTTTGATCAGACTCGGATATTGTTATTCTGTTCTGTAACGGAATCCATTGAAGAGAGATATTTAGCAATTTGTTTGCTAAATTTAACAAATTTGATAGAAATTTGTCTCTGTAGAATGCACCAAATTGTTGAAAGCAGCAATATTCGGTATTACTACATAAGTGAACTAATCAAAATTCTTCCATACGGCTGAAAATTCAGAAGAGCAAGACTTTCTGACAAGAAAGTACTATAGGATTTATGTCAATCAGCATGGTAGCTCTCTCACTCATGAATCACCCAATAAATACAGAAATATAAACCATCTAAAATTTTGAATTTAGATGAACGTGGGTGGGCAGGTGGGGGGATTTCTAAWAACAAGCAGAGGATGGAAATGCTGTTGTCATGTAGAGTACCTAGCAAAGAGATCTGGGAAGGAGATTTACAGAAAAATATTTGTCAATATACTTCACGAGTGCAAGGCACTGGGGCTAGTGCTTCTTACGTTGCCAGTRAGAAAGGTACTCATGCTCTGTAAGGTATTGATTTAAATACCACTTATTGGAGCTAGYATGAGTAGGAAATAGAGGATAAATAATCTGAAGTCCCTTCAGATACTGGGTACGCCAAGTTGTGCAACATAGGAGACACCTGCAATCAGCACATGGCACGCAATGCAGAGACCAGCCTTGGAGAGTTCCCTGGCATTTTGGTCTGTAGGGCACTTGCAGGATTTTATTAGGAAAGCGATTTGATTCATAATTCCTACTCTCAAAAAAAAAAAAAAGGATGTTCATGCGAGAACATGCCGCTTCACTTTAAGAGAAGTACATGCAGGTAGTGTAATCACCAGCACAAAGTGGGAGCTGCCTACCTGCCCCTCCTTTAGGACAAGCCAACTAAGTTTATCCTGCAGCCCAGGCGTATGATTGGCACAGCACAGGGCTGAAGGCCAAGTTATACATGCAGTGCAGCGCAGTGCAGGCCYGTGCTTACCCAGGTTAATTACTGTGCGAGTCACTGACGCTCGGACGTACAACAGTGTCCCATCTAAAATTATTAAGTCTTCCAGTAAAGCACTCTCCTTCTGACCTTATTCTTTTGTCACTTTTACTCATTTTCGTTAGCAGTTTGTTCTAGTTTTGATGTGCAAATTCACAAGATAAATTTCTGTTCCATTCGCCAGGCWGCAAAAGGTTGTTGTTCACATGAGCAGCTAGGTTCATTTTCAAGTCTACACCTACACTACACAAGATCTTAACCAAAAGCCGGTAGAAATAGAAAATGAATTAAGAGCCCAAAGGCCGAGAAGTCCATGAATTTGAGCTCACATCCTGGCTATCTTTGGGGTGTATGAGCCAATAATAGCTACAGATTCAATATCTTTTTAAATCCARGACTAAAGTTTACCTACCCAGAGACCACTATTTTATTTATCAGTAGTTTTCTTGTCGTCATCTCACACTTTTCRCTTCCTTTGGCTTCATCTCTGTCACATTTTTAAACTACATTGAAAGCCTGATTTGTCACCTGAGTGCAGACAGTRATTAGCAGAAAGACAAGTAATGAGGGAAGAAATATTAAATACTTGACTAACTCATTAATCTTGTTGTTCTTCTTTTGCAATCAAATTGGAAAGGCAGAGTAAGGGAAGAGGAGTACTCCCAAAATGTTGGATATTGCAGCACAGGCTAGAGATCCTCAGAGCTCTACTTCACTTGAGGTTTGAGTGCTAAGCCCTCATCTCTGTATATGTAACATGAACTTCTGTCAAACCAGCTACCAGTTCTGAGAGCCTCTCAAGAGATCCTTCTTTGAGGATATTTCTATACCACAAACAATTTATAAAAAGGAATAAATATGGATGCAAACTAAGGTAACAACTACAAAAANGAAGAAGAAGAAAAGAAAACAAGAATCAAAAACCTCATTACTATGAGGTTCACTTTGGCTGCTAATTGTTAATTATTTTTAATTAATTTGTGTGTATCGGTTTGTCAGAAGTAGGATTCTTTCTGCATGCATAAAGACAGAGAACTGCCCTAGAGCTGACCAAGCCTTGCATTTAGCTTGTGTCTTTTTGAAGCACTGGACCAGGTTGCCCGGAGAAGTTGTGGAGTCTCCTTCTCTGGAGATATTCAAAGTCTGCCTGGATGCAACCCTGTCTAACGTGCTCTAGGTGACCCTGCTGAGCAGGGGGGGGTGGACTAGATGATCTCCAGAGGTCTCTTCCAACCTTACTGATTCTATGATTCTAAGTCACTGTATATTGAAGAGATGAAAACCATGTTTTCAAAAMCAGACACACAAGTTAAAATTATAGAGGTACAGAGATTGATCTAGTGATTAATACAATTTAAATATAGGCAGAGGCAAAGGAAAATTGAAAGCAGTCTAAACAATCCTTAACTTCTTTAGCCCTTTCAGTGCTTAGAAAGATGTTATTATTATTCTGTTTATATTTACTAGATGCTATATCGGAGAAAAATTTTACTTTCGGTTTTATCCAYAATCTTCAACAGAGAGCATATTTTTTCCCTTATTGCTATTGGTAATGCCAATTTAATTAAASCAGGAGATAATTTCCATCAGTATTATGTATCTGGCGTTTATTGAGACCTTAGAGTCTCTGACTGATGTAGACCAATATCTTTTCAAGGCCTGGAATTGCAAGATAGAGGATCTAAAGTTCTGATCAACTGTTGCAATTGGGATTTATCAGCATTGTAAGTTTTGAGCTTTCTATGGTGAAGGGGTATCCAATTTTTCAAAGAGCAAAGTTTTTCCAACTATAACAACCCTGGACACATTTATCAGCACTTACTGTATATTTTGCATAGTGCTGTTCACATGTTTAGTATCTATTCATAGTAAAATAAAGCACAAACAAGTACTATGATAATTTCCCTACAATGTAAGAACAAAATTAGTCATACTCATTTTCCTATGTGTTTGCTACGTGAAATCTGTCAAATGGGATCTATAATGTCTTTCTCATGYACCTCTCTATGACAGTAAATTTTTACATTTGTGTACAACCTCCTTGTATTTTTTAAAAAATATTTTGATATAATGCTTTGGAATTAATGTGACTCCATATAGAAGAGAGCAATGGGAAATAATTTTTTTCCCCCCATAGTGAATGTGCTRACATGGATAAAAGTTTCCATTCTTCCCTGGAATGCACCCAATATCTTTAGCATGTTTTCAAAAAGAACGAGGCAAGGCAAATCGTATGCAAGAAAGGTGCCAGGACACTCACTCGAGAGGTGAAAGACCCAAATCCAAGCCTTTTACAAATTCAAGCCTGCTCAAACGACTACCTTGTTCTGACATGAGTAACTTTTTCAGCAGAGATGCAGGGTATGTCGGTGTGAAGTATTTTATAGGATTAATAGCAGAAAATACAAATGGGGGAAAAAAAAGAGAGAAAATGAATAATCTGATTACTGACCTTTGCTATGCAGGTAAAGATTCAGGCAAATCAAAAAAATGAATAAGGCCTATATTAATGCAAGCTCTTTTACTAAATATATTTCAGATWTTTTCACATGTTACYTAGAAGTTTCAGGAACAGAATGCCTAGCAGAACAAATAGAAACTACTCCTACAATTTTGCTGCACTGCTTTTAAAGTCTCAGCCRCTGAATTTTCAAAAAGAAAACAGATTTAAGTCACATTTTCGAAGAAACCACAATGATTGTTTTAGTCATTATTATTACTAGCTATAGACCAAAAATTATCACAATCCCATTTTCAAAGAAGAGCACTATGACTAAGCCTTTGGATAAAATTTTCAATTAGTCCAAATCTTTAATAGGATAAAAATTTCTAATAAGCCTTTTGGCTGTTCAGGAGACTAAACTTTATGGATTACAAAGTATATATCCAAAAAGCCCAGACAGTAGAGACCAACGAATTCAACACCTGTTGACCTACAGATGGTAGACTCAACTTCTCACACTGTGATATGCATTGTATTGTCTCTGTATAACATTTTTCATTGYACATAATTATTTTGCAGATACAACACATTCAAAATATCTTAGAAACTAGTAATACTTTAGTAGAATAAAACYTCACAAAAAATTATTCCAGAAATTAAAAGTTGTCATATGAACAAAATCTGAGAAAATTCTCTTTTTATCATAAGCAGAGAAAGATTTGAGCAAACTTTGTAATTTACCCTGCTASTATTCAATTATTTGACAATTTTTATAATGACTTGACATTAAGTTACAACACTGCAATTACTTTCGTTACTCCACTCAAGTAGATAAAACATATGAGGACAATTAATGTGTCATTTCTATTCAAGTGAAAATTCACATTTYTTTCATAAGGATTATTGCTGTTTTAGATTAAAATATCTTCTTGTACATGAAAGTACTACTTGTGTTGTCTCAGAGGAGTAATTCTTGTTTCAKGTCTCACTCTTCTAATTTGCTGACCTTTGCCGCACCCCTTGCTAAATTATACCTGACATCCCTCTATTAATGAAGATTAATAATTCAAAGGAGTATGTTTTTGTCAGCTCTGGAAGTCAGGGTTTTTTGTCAGCTCTGGAAGTCAGGGTTTTTTGCTGCATTAGAGTAATGTATGTTGCATTATTACTTTCACATAATCACTGGAATCAATATAAATGAACGGAAGAACTTTCTGAACATCAATCATTTTTCTAGTAAGCATCAGCCCATGTAAGTAACTGTTTAGTATGCAGGGAATGGGTGGTATTAATTTTTTATATATTTGGTTAAGCCTAATAACCCCTTGCTTCATAGCACATTGTGACTATCTTTGGAATTAAGAAATATTTACAAGACTTAGATGTCATATATGAAAACAGTAAACCATTCTTTTATCTTTGTCTAGTAGTGTCATCTGCAGTAAGTTGCAGCAAGAGTTCATCTGACCTTGAAAATATTGGTTTCCTCTCCAATAGAGACAATGCACTTCAGAATATAAAATGAAGACTGCCACTGGACAAATTATGACTTTGCAAGGAAATGTTTGCTAACATAAAGATCCAGTGTGATAGGTTATTTTTCTTGATTGGAATTCCCAAAATACTATTTGTTTTACTATACTTTTGTAATTTTTTTTCTCTGAAAATGTATGCATCTTTCTTATATTTGTAGCTTCAGCCACACTGCATGAAGAAATGAAGTGCATCTTTTTAGGGAGATGKTCTATCGCTTTTGTAGCTGCTTTCATAAAGCTGATGGTAAGTGTATGTTAACTCTCCACCTTAGCAAGAATTATGAATGAATTTCTCAGCGGTACACCAAACTGGTAAAACTCATCTGATGGGATGTGATGGGTTCTGAAGGAAATGAAAATTACATGTTCAGGTTCACCTCATACTGYAGTGTGACCGCTAAAGAGGTAGCGGGAAGAAAACACGAGTAGAAGACAGGTGAGACTGAAAGTCATAATATCGCCCACTTTATGCAATAGTCAGTCCATCCAAAACTTACCCCTGACCCAAGCTACCTGGCTGCTGGGCTTTCAGCAGAATCGTTCCTCCTAGATCTTCCAGTCATGGCCAACTGCCTATGAAATCAGCAGTTATTATATGTAAAATCTTCYAATGAATACTTTGAATTTTAATAGTCATGAACTAGAAATTACTTTGAAGTCAGGATGAAGTATACTGTATAATCCAGATGCTGTTGAGTTATAGACTAAGCTTTCCCAGAGTAATCAATTTTACGTGCTACACTGTCTCTTTAACAAATGAAATTAATATATTGTCGGGGAGACAAAGAGCACAAATCAAAAGACATGGGGCTAGTGCATAGTGCACCCACGTCACTGTGGCTGTGTGGTATCAAAATCAATTACCTTCCTTTCCTCTGGCCAGAAGCCTCTATGTGATTTATAAAGCAGTTTACTGCCAGCATGAGAAGAAAATATTTACAAACTGTGAGATGACAAATGAAGAATTGCTATGAAAAAAATAATTCCTTTAAAGTGAATTCCTTTCTACATCTCTTGTTCTTGTGGGCATTCATATGAAAATAAAATCTTAGTCTTTGCCTACATTACTAAACCACATTTGTCAATGAACTATGCTAATGTCTGCATATATATTTCAAAGATAAACTGTGTTGTATTATAAATTAAGCCACTGTTACATAATGATAAAGGATCACTTTTACATAGTGATAAAAGGGTCAAATATATGCTTACTTTAAAATAAACCACCATGTCAAAGGCATTATTTTTTTTTTTCTTTTTCTGCTGCAACATGGTCTTTCCTAAACTTAATATGCCAAGGAGAAGCTGCAGTATATTTGCAGTATTATCATCTCTTTTGCAGCAGAACAAAAGTCAGGTATTTTCTTCTTTTAGGATGGAACAAGTTTATTATTTGACTCTGAATTCTCTTGAGAAGTTGCAAAAGAAAAGGCTTCTGCTAGAGAAATAAAGACTATCAAAGAAGTAAGAATTTGGATGTATTGCAAATTCAGCATGAGTACTTGCGTGACTGACTACAGAAGGGATTTGGTTTCAGAATAGTGCTATTTTCTTTTCCCTACTATAGAGCACACAGTGCACAGCAAAACTAGCCATATTTGTATTTTTTTTWAAGATTGGAAAAAGTATAAATTACGATCCTCATTTAGATTTTCTAGTCATATAAGTCCTCTTTCCAACTTTAGACTGAAAAAAAAAGGTCCTAGTGGACCTTTGGCTGCAGGTGGAATACAGCGTCACATACAATTTTAAGTTAGTTGGTAGAGGATTGTCCTCTTTTATCATGGCAGGAAACAGAAGTCTAACTATAGTCCACATCCCAGAACTGTCTGCAGTACTTAATTAAAAGACTGGACTGAGTTCCACAGTCTTGTAGAGAGGTGCATCCAGATGGGCTGTAGCTTGGCAGTGGAAAACAACAAACAAATTGGGAGGGGAGGGGAGGAGGAAAAAAAAATAAAGGAGACTGAGAAGAAACAAATAACATCTCCAAACCAGCAAACCAAACAGGATTTTTTTTTTTTTTTTTTTCTGAGCAGCTTTGAACTATTTTCTCAGAAAGGCAGCAGTATTTCTGGCATTCATCCTAATTAACTTCTGTCTCTGGAATATTCCTCCAAGGATTTTACTGTGCAATAAACATAAGACTAAATCTCAGCCCAAAGCCTGATGTAAACCAGACAGCAGAGATAATGGCCTCCTGGCTCTTTCTGGTGGTCCTGGCCATTCTGCAGTTCTGTTGTAGAGCACCACTGAAAGTTTAAGTACAGCTTGTTCCTGCTCTTCCCTACCTAGCTGGAAGGATTTTGGGCAAAAGGAGCAGTAGAGATAGGCAGAAAGTGATATAGACTCGTTGAATGTCTCTCCAGGAGTTCCCTCTTTCCTTCCCCACCACCCTAGAACAACACTTTACATGGATTATCAACTCACTGTAAATTTTTGCACCCCTAAACTACTCCTTCCAAAGACCTTGCACCACCCAGATGCTAGTGTCCYCCAAATGCTAGTAGCCTTCCATTACTCTTTTACTACCACTAGCAGGTWACACTTCAAAAGTTCAACAGGAAATACTTAAAGGCAGAGAACTCCACTTTCCAGGCACTGCTAAGTGCTTGTAACAACACCAGTTTTACTAGCAGAAACTATAGCAAAATAGGGAATGCTGCATGTGCAAAATTTTTTTTCCAGAACAATCGTCCAAGCCATTCCTGCAGTCAGCTTCCAAGTTCCTCAGATGCCACATCTTTCAAAATATCTTAGGGTTTTTAAGCAATGCAAAATTCTGAACAAATTCAAAACATCAAATTCTCCTTATTACAAATCGCCAAAGGGAGCTAATGCTCTCTCCTCCTGAGGCCAAAAACATCAGTTTCTTAGCGATACTAAATAAATCATGTGTAGATCAGGTTAGGTAGATCTATTGTCAGGATGAATTCATGGGCTTGATTTTGCTTTCACAGCTTAATGATAAAGCTTCTATTCATTTCAGTGGTTCACAATTTGCCCTTGTGCCTATTAAAATGCACACCGGCATAAGAACTCAGCCAGGATCATAAATAGGGGAGCAGAGAGGGAAAAAGAAAAGGGAATTCTTAGCTCAGCAACAACTAGGAGCCACTAGTTCAAATGGGGTGAGATTCTGCTGTCACCTCTTCAGTGACACTTTGTACGCATAAAGGTAGCAGCTTGCAGCTCAAGACCATCCTCTCAGAATGCCAGGGCCTCAAATGCACTAACAGACCTTAGTGCCTTGAGCAGCCTCATCTGGGGCATCCACCCACCCCTCGGCCCAGGGGCTCCATTTCAGATCAGGCCTTCCTTCCCTGCATGTACCTGTTGATCCAGACCATGACTTGTAGACTGACTTCTCAGTTTGACCTTGGACCTGCCTTGTCATTATGGACTTGCCTGGAGATCACTATGTATGCATGTCTGACCCTGGTTACCATTTCTGGACTTGATCGTGACCCTGACTCATGTTCCCAGCTTGACCTCAGACCTGCCTTGTCATTATGGACTTGGTTGATGATCTGGGTTCTCAGATTACAGTACCAGCTGCAATCCCCTGGCCAACCCTGCTCATCTTGTTGGAGGTCTGTGGGACGGGGCCCTGGTCAGACTGACCCCTGCCCTGCCTTCTTATCATGCTTGGCTCTCTGCTAGAAAGCAGCTGGCCCTTGCTGCTCCCTAACACACAGCRTCATGACAGTATGTCATGCAGATACATATACAGCTGTTCTAGCAGTTGTGCAGCTATGATAACCATACRTGCAGTTAGACTTTTAGCACCTTAAAGGACATAATTAAAACTGATGCATCAGTTACACAAACCTTTTGGAGCAGGGAAACAAAAACAGTTGTAAAATAAAATGAAAACTCAGGTGAGTGGTTCGTCTAACATTAAAAGGGCAATAAAATGGAAGAGTGAAGGATAAAAATTAATAAAAACTGAAAATGGAAGTGACAAGGTTTGTATGCACCTTAAACTTTAAATTAATGCTAGAGGCTCCTGAGGAGGTTTACAAGGCATGTTAACCAAAAAGCTTATAACTTTAAGTAAATAAGCCTATATCTCTATAGGGCTGTGCTTGTCTGACATAATTCATTATGCATAGTATAAAAATAAGTCTAAACTGTCAAGCTCACACCTCACCTAAAGAAACAGGTGTATTCAGATGAAAGCTGAAGTCAGGATGTTATTGATTCTCAACAAAATAATTGCTTCCAGAACTTACCTCATGCTCATTCTTCAAGCAAGTAGGGCATTCTGCTTTATGACCATGTAGTGCTCTTCTTCAGCATTTTATAATATTGGAAAAATATGATTTAGATTTTTGCTGTTTAATGAAAACACAGAAGAGCTCTCAATGTTTCAGCAAAATGAATTTGGGACTAAATGTCCTTTCCAGAGGAAAAAGTCAGGGGGAGGATGGAAAAATTAGAGTAGATATGGCTCTCAAAATTAGCTCTTTAAGGAAGATGGGTCAATGATTATCTGTAGTCTGGTTCCATTTTACAGATACACAGCAAAAGTCAGTATTTGTCTGCTGGAGTAGCTGTGTGAAGAAATGAGGGTTTGCAGCCTTTATTCTCCAGAAATGAAGTATCAGTGAGAGAAATAGGCTTCAAGCTCTACATCCAGAGTCCTGTACCACCTACCTCCGACAGCAGCAGGCTCCGGGAACCATCCCATAACTTTCTCCCAGGTATTAAATCAGAAGAGAGTGAAGGCTAATGACACTAGAAGTGAGATTAATTTATGTTAATTTTTCCAACTCTAGTTTCAGCAAGTTGTTAGAGGACAAGGTCTACTGTTAAATTCTGCACCTCTGTCTCTAGCCAGTTGAGGGTAGGGGAGAGGTCCCATTTGTATTCTGTTACTGGTGCTTTGCTACTTTTAATACTGCCCTGCGCAGTAACAGGCCAAGTCAGTACCAGTGCTGTGTATTATGAAAAACAAAAGAGAGTTCTTACTCTAGCTTAGATATATTCAAAAGCTAGAATCTGATGAGGACACAATATRCACAAACATACAATAAGACTAGAGTCCAGAACTATTAAAATTTCAGTTATCTACCATGGAAATCATCTTTAATTAACGGCAACTCAGTTATTCACTAGAAGTCACCTTGCAAGTTAGGACAAGTGGAATGAATTGCTAACAGACACACTAATTTTGTTTAAAGTTCCTATCATTTTTCAACATGCTGGTGTTTGTGCCCAGCTTCAGCTCTAGCAGGTCTCTTTTTACTGTCTGTATTAATTTTCTCTTCTTTATTTTTATAAATATACTGTTATTTTCCTTCTCACTGAGAGAAGAAACTGCATCTTTTTCTTGTTACTGCTTCCTGACAGCATGATACCTAGTTCCACTTCATCAAATATCACATTTTTCGTTTGTGATATAACTAGTCATATTTTCTTACTGATACATAATTCAGCTGGCAAATGCCTCATCTGTCTCCCTTTCTCCTCAACACCTGTCATATTTTTTTTTTTTTGTCCTCTTTGTGAAGGCATTTGGTGCATTATTATTCTAATCTGAGGAAAGTCCTTGGAAAGTGCCTGTCACTAAGTTGTCAAAAGCCACTGAAATAAAAACATTATGTATATCTTTCTCCAAGCCACTATCCAGGAATGATGATGTGAGTCAGAATGTTGAAGCTATATAATAAAGTCATTAAATTCCATATGCATGAAGCAGTCAAATTATATTGAATTGTATTCTAATGATCCTGATCCTACAGTGAGCTCAATGCACTGTGGAGAACCAGCAAGTTTGCACAGCTAGCTCTAAGATTTGTTTTTTAATTAGCTGATGTGAGTGAAGGTATTTAGAGAGTGACCAAGATGTTTTTATTTCAGTCTCTGAATTAAGGCCTCCAAAAATCATTCTTCCTTGTATTTATTACCTGGTATGTTTTATATGGCAGAAGTAGGTGGCATGAAAAAATAGGAAAGGTTAAAAAATAGTAAAGGTAAGATATATTACTGACACAGACTGGTGGCTTAAGCAGAGATGTCACTAATTCTCTCAAGTGAAGAACAAATGCTGACATGTATGASATCATCACATTTTTGTCAGAAAACGATGACCTTCAGCACATACACAGTAACTTTCTCTAAATATGTTGTCTCTTCTGAAGTTAGCACATAATTTCTGAACCATGTTAGCTTGACAGGCTTGGCGAGGTAAGTCTTCTGCACACATTCGCATACACAAAATGGAGAAAGTAGTGTAGGATTAACAGTCTCAGGCCAAGTGTTGTGAAACGACCAAGTGTTAGAGTGACAGTCATTTAATTTCCAAACTGTTTCTATGTTTGGCCTCTGTTGAGACTGCCAGGTAGGCAACAGTGCCAGTTAAAAATCAGGCTATATGATGTAGACATCTGTCAGCTGAGAGCTAGACTGAAGCCACCATCTTAATTTTAGTTAAGTCACCGCAGAGCCATCACTCAGCAGAATGCCTTTTTGGCATTCTACACTGATATGTACAATAGGGGTTTTTTTATCGGTGGGGCTTTTTTTTTCCAAAAAAAAATAAAAGTCATTGCATTGAAAACAAACAAACAAACAAAAAAGAATGCATAAGAATGCATTCAACATCTCCACAAAGAGGAACAGTTACACAGAGCTCTGAACGTGAGAAGACTGATATGACAGAATATGGTATAGGGGATTGATATAATAGAAAATGGCACTGGCAGAGGAGGAGGGGAATGAAGACATAAAGAAAGGATTCAGATCAACATGACTTCAGAATCTGAATTCTTTTTTATAGAACTAGGGGATGTGTACATTTGAAAGAATAGAAAGTAAAAATGTGTAAAAGTCATTGAGGGAAATGTGTAAAAGTCATTGAGGGGGTACTCTAAGAGCCTAAAGGAGAGATTTGGAATAGGTGATGAAAAGGGATAGATTTGGAAGAAAGCTGAAGACAGCAAAGCAGCACTATGTGGACTTCACATGGATATCTGATGTAAATGAGTAAAAAACAAAACCCTCCAGGTTTTGTTTTTTGAAGTGAGAGTTCAGCTGGAATGGAGATGAATGAGAAAGTTAAGGAGTTAATATATGGTCATATTGAGTTAAAAGTTATGATGACTCACCCATGGTGAGATACTGGGGACACCATCAGCAGCATGAGGTTGGAAAATTTATAAACAGATTTACAAATCAGTACAAAGCTGATAACTGAAGCTCTATGTATGGATGARCTGTCAGAGACAACGTATTAAGTGAGAGATACAGAGAATGAAGGATAGTATTTTGGAGTATCCCAGGGACAGCAGTAGAGAGGAGAGGCCRTCAAAATAGCTAGTAAAAGAACAGTTAGAGGAAAACCAAGTGAAAGGACCATCAGCCTGAAAGCAAATGGCCCACAAACTACTATGCATTGCCAACAATACTAACAACTATCAGAGAGAACAAATAAAGCAGATTCTCCGAAATACCATAAGAACTGACACCTTGCTGAGTTCTGATTTGGCTTAGAGCAGTACTCAGAAGCCCATCAATAAGAAGGCAGGAAAAGATCAGCAATATCCACAGCAGTTGAAAACAAGAGCAATGATAGTATATTTGGAAGTTTGCGTTTTAGGCAGRAGCAGGCATTACAAGCAGTAGGCACATACAGTGCAAAGTTGGAGGAGAAAAAATCAGCAGGTAAGGTCCTGCCTGAGGAGCAGAATGAAACATCTGATGAAGAGGTTCTTTTTTACCTCAAATTTTATTATTCACTTTTAAATTAAAAACAGAACTAAACAGATCCTAATATACTGGTACGATTGGTACTGTTTCTATATTTCAGTTTTTAACATGAAGTACCCAAGCAGTTTCAGGAAGAAGGACCATAATAGATCCACTCAGCTTGAATGTCCTAATCACAAAACCAGAACTCTTCTCATTTTCTTTTTCAATCCTTGTCCCAAACCCCAGCTTTAGCATATGAGATGCACATACACACACCCATACCCAGACTAGTGCACAGTTCACTCAACTGGCAGATATAAATTTTAAGTCTTTCACAGCAAGGAAAACATAAGAATTAGTTTCCCACTTCCTAGACAAGTGTTCTGATAACTACATAACCTCTAACTAAAAAGAAAGATTTYAGCTGCAATTTTGGAAAGGCCAGTCCTGTCAATATATGTTAGGTGTGCAGCTGTCAGTTAAGCATTTCTCCAGGCTGAAGCCAAAAAAGCACCTCGTTTCTTGGTCCCTGTTCAGCTCAAACAGGATAGCTCAGTCTTTGTGCTTACACACAGACTGTGTAAGACTGTGCTTACACAGAAAGGCACTTAGAAGTTAGTCCGGAGTTTTAAAGTGGGCTTGTGGACTTCAAGCATCTGCAGAGTTAAAAAGCAACAGAGTGGGGACCATTTGTTATCACCCTGGGTAGATTTGACATCCAAATTTTATCAAAGCTGCACTTGATGCTCCATATTCCATATACTGGATTAGAGTTTTTCACTGAGTTGCCTAAACACTGTTCCTTAGTTTCCCTTTCTGATTTCCTAGGACACCCCACCTGGCCTCCTGCTTGCTTTCTAGGCTGGATGCCTTTGTGTACATGTGCTTGCAACCACCCCTCTTACTGCAGCCCTTGAGGTGTCTTTTCTCTTTTCTATGGTTCTTAAAACCTTTCAAGTTTTAAGTAAGGCAATAGGTTATGATAAATTCTCCGGACTTCAAAGTTTTTAATTTTAACTAAAGTAGGTCAGTATGCCAAACAGTTAAACTCTCCCATTTTGATCTGCTTGATGCTGAAAATTTCTACCAAAATCCCTACAAACTTCTGAAATGTTTGACAACCATCATGCCCAAACTCTACATGGCTCTAGGGCCTTCAAGAAGGAGGCATGATTTAGAAAAAAAGGGAAATATTTTCAAAGAAAACTTCTGGTATTATAGAAAATGAATGCTAAAGGCCATCTGTGAAATAAACACAGCTTTCTGTAGTAGTGTGATTAGAGCTAATATTGTGCTGGAACAATCCAGAATAGTCTGTGTACCAGAAATAGTTCCACCTGTCAGCTGTACTGTCACATTATTTGTGATTTCTTATGTATTTATGCTCTAAGTGCCTCTCTCCACATAAATTAGTTCTGCATGTATTATATTAAAATCAATCCCTTATTATCTCAACTAAGAATTAGAAGACTACTATGTCTAAAATTAGTGACAGTGATCAAAATCACTGAGCAAAACTAAGTTTGAGTGTTCAGTCTAGAATACAGAGACAAATCAGTGTAATTCTGTCCCACTGCACTTTTGCAGAGAAGGCTCAGCTCAGGCACACATTGTGGCATATGGTATGCAAGAGTCATCTTGTGAATTGTAAAGATCATATCGTGGAGCTATTAGCTTCAGGTTGCAGTTATGTAGCCCAGCTGAAAAGCTGGCAAAGATACAGCATTCCTACATCCTCTGTTGCTGRGTCAGTTAATTCAGGAAAGCTACCAAAGTCATTTAACAATCAAGAAATCCTCTCTATGCCTAGCATTGCTCTCCCAGTAAAAAGGGCTCCTGTGGCTTGGGCTCAAAGGAGGGGGTGACATTCCTCTTGCCTGACATATTGCCAAGTATTTATAAAGAATAATTACCTTTGCTGTAATAATAAAATGTGAACAATGCAGGCTGTTACTTCTGCAAAATGTCTTCAGAACTCTAGACAATAATGACAACTTTAGATCAAACCCCAAAGCTAAGAATCTGCTCCAAGTATTAAGATTTTTGAGCCTGAAGCTCAAATAAGTTATGAGATTTAAAACATGAATTGGTAAATTTTTCTAAATATATTTTTGCCGCTATATCTTTCCATCATTTAGATGACTATAAAAGAGGAAAAGACTGAAAAAAAATCACAAGAATGACTTTTTGCATAGTATTGTCAGTAAGGTCCATAAACAATGCCCCCACCTGGTCCAGGCAAAAAACAAAGATAATGTATCTCCAGATAAATCACTGGAAGTTTCTTCTCTTGCCAAATATTYCATACAGGAATGGACTGAGAGCTGGATTTGCCAAGACTTACCTGAGCCAAGTAACCCCATCCACCATCAGAGCTTGACACAGGTGTGATGAAAAAACACAAAACATCCTAATGCCCTCCTGAAGTAGATGAGTTCAGAAAGAATTTTCTTGGGAATTAGACTGGCTGAACCAAACGTGTTGGGGCCAACATACTAGCATCGATAAATGGGGAACATTCCTTTCAAGCAGTTTCACATAATTAACTGCAAGACTGYGTGCTAACTAACAACCCCAAGCAGAGGAGGTTCTGTGTAAGTGGACTGCCAAGGGCTAACCCTCAGAAAATATATGGTTATAGAGTCACACCCTGCTCAGGGGCTAGCACTCAGCAGTAAATCTTGAGACTCTGAATTTAGAAAGAAAGAGAGCAAAAAATCTTTAAACTTCCTACATTTAGTGTATCAGATAACATATAATATATATGAAAGAATCATTCTGTAGAGACTGTTTGCAGCTGAAAACGGCCATGTGCTCTCAGAACAGCTGACAGTCTTCACGATTTTCCTTTAAGGGAGTAGAATCTTGAGAAATGATGAGCAACTATTTTACAGTAGCTTTTATACTTCCTTCTTCAAGTACAATACCGAAGAGCAGCTTTGGGCTTTAGACTCAAATAGCTGCAAAATCTTGCAAAATAGGACATTATTAACATCATCTCAATCTTTAAAATAGAATTGCTATATGCTGAAGAAAGCTGTAGGCATCTGACTAATATTTAAAAATCTTAAAAATTTGCATATCAGAATCTTGTTTCCTCTCCCTTTCTCCTCAGACTTTATGAAACTTTATTTGGCAGGTTTATTCTTCAAACACATTTCATCAGATTTTTCTGATAGATTTCATTTGATGATTTCTCTGATGATGTTGAAAAATAAAGACAGCCTGAACTGCTTTCATTTTTCAAATATGGAGTTAATAAAATTACCTACCACTGGTAGCTACAAAATATGTCTGGGTTTTTCCTTTTTAATTTCCTTAGCCAAATTAATAGCAGCTAAGTTCATGTCCTGGTTCTCTCCTTTTTTTTTTTTTTTTTTTTTTTTTTTTTTTTTTT
>NW_028186370.1:123774-170872 GCF_003343005.1 Rhea americana | reverse complement strand
TTTCAACAGTTTTAATAATTCTTAAGGACATATTATGATTATACTAAGAGACTCAGGTGCAGATGCTGATATTAAATAAGCATRTTTGTACTATTGGGCAACGGATTCATGTTTCGATTAACCTGTCACAAGAAGCCTAAGGAGACTTGTGTGCTTTTTTCCCCCTTTTATAATCCAGCTGGATTTCTCAAAGCATTCTCAGCTACCAGTAGCAGAATCTTGCTCCCTTTTGCATTTTTTGAAAGCTTGAAAACATTCACTTCTCAGGTAAGTGAAAACATTTTGATGGAGATAAAATGTGTTGTCTGACTTTAGATAATTCTGTCCTGAAACATTTATTTTCCATTTGACAGAGAGGAGAACTAAGAAGAGACAGGAAGGAATCTTGCATTAGATTCCTGGTTTMTATAGTTCATTTCTCCCCTTCATTCACAGTTGCTTCTCATATCAACCTAACTTCTGCCTGATCCTTTCCCACATCCTTGTCCTTTGTTCCAGTCTCTTCTAGCTAGTCCCAGTCTTCTCCTTGACCCTTTTTCCATGGAAATGGAAAACCACTCCTCTTTTTCCTCTTGGATTCAACTCTGCCTTTACCAAGACTGGTATTCCTGCTATCTCCTGTTAGTTTATTCGTGGGCCAGAACTAAAGTAGCTGATTAAAATCTTTCAAATATTTCTGTAGATAACTATCCAATTAAGTTAATAAATAAACAAGACTTTTCTAAGCTCATTAGAAAAACCTAAATAAATAAATTTCTTGTAGCAAATGTCACTTTTCTGATACTAGCAGARAGGGTAAATCATGTTGCATACTGTCTTTTTGGAAGCAGATAACCTACTCCATAAGACAGCCATTGACCTATTTGAAATGCTTCGGTTTTTAACCTCGTTTTAGGGTTAAGATCTTATGCAGTAGAATAAAGCAAATCTGGTCCTACTGAGACAGAGAAGAGCAGTCTACCCTTCAGTAGTGTTCACAGACCACCACCATTATGATTTCCTTTAAGGGAATGTAATGTTGTCCCACTAGAAAAAYGGTGCAAGAATCCAGGGGATGATAAACAGACAGAGCGGCCTTTTCCTCATATTGATTTCAGTATCTCCTTGCACCATAAGAGTAACCGTCTTCCCAGCGCCCATAACATTATCTTTTCCCTTCTTCACATTCACTGAATCATCATGTCAGCTTATCACTGTCATCCCTCTGCTTCCTCCTGCTCCTCTTCCTACAGTTTTGCTGTCCCTTCGCTATGTTTCTTTTCAAGAGGAATTCATGCTGCTGAACTCTAAGGAGACCATTAKGTATGTGCCAGTCATATATTGGACTTCCAGCATAAATGCAAAGCTACTCACCAAAGCAAGGGTGTCTGTATTGTCAAGCAGTCTGACGTAGGTCTGCTGTGCTGTGAGCACTGCTTAACTGATTCAAATTTGCATTATCTGCAAATCTTCCTTTGTCCTTTTTGCTACAGTTTAGGATATTTTGTGCGCTAACTGAAAATTTACATGTACCTTCTGATTTTCAGTGTAGACACTAAGTGGCAAATCAGCCAGTTCTTGCAGAATTGCATTTCTTTCTGTTGTTTAGAATGAATATATGAATATTACTAATCATAAAGTATTTTACTCTGAAAGTTGCTATTTCTATTTTGAGAGCAGCCAGAGGGCTTGCACACCCAGAAGGTTTTTATTTTTCTCAATAATATTAGTTGTTCTAATAAAGAATGATACTTCTTCCTATAAAACCTGTTCTGCCTGTGTTCTTAGAACATCATGGCAAAAAGGTGAAATATTCTTATGTTTATTTTCCTAAATAGTTAATTAAATAGTTAATTTATTTAAATAAATTTCCTTAAAAGTTTTCATAATACACATTGTACAAAGGTATCATCTCTTCTCGCTTGTGCTGTGCAGTGTATTCATGATAGACTAGCAAAAAAAAGTATTACGCTTACTTTTACAGTATTAAGTACTGCTGACTATTAAGTTACTCAGGATAATAAAGATGGGAGCTGATCATGAAGAAAGACTTCCTACACTGAGTAACTGGGCACTAAAACAGTAGATGAAAATCAATGTAGATAAATGAAAAATGATGCACGTCAATAAAAACAACCCTCACTTTCAGTATACAATGCTGTCTCCGATCTGATGAGATCTTTGGGTTATGATAGATAGTTGAATGGAAAAAAGGTCATTCCATAGTTGTCAAAAAAAGAAAATTAACTGTTACAAATTACTGAGAAAATAATAGAGAACAAATCACAAAATATCATTATGTGATGGTATAAACCCATCTTCTTGAATATTATGTAGGATTCAGATGCCTCCATGAAATAGGGCTAAATAGAACTTGAAAGTAAAAAAATGCTAAGAAGTATCAAGGATTTGAAAGGAAGCATGTASAAGGAATGATTAAATAAATTAAATAGTCTCTCTAGACTAAAGAGATGGCAGAGGCAAAAATGATATAGCTATAAAATTGTGTGTGTCATAGAGAAGATGAATAGAGTAAATAGTGTACCTGCCTCCCAGTATAACCAGGGGAAACAAATACACCCTGCAACACAAACGAAGGGGAAGTGATTCCTCAAAGAATGCACAGTTAAGTTGTGGAACTCCTTATCTGATGCTGTAAATGACAAAAAATTGTGTTCTCTTGAAAAAGGATCGACAGATGAAAGAAAAATCCACTGAGGGGTGTCTCCCCCCCAAAAAAAGAAAAGTTTTATACTACTCAGTTTTAAATTTCTAGAGTTCTAAACCTCTCAGAAGTTTTAGCCCAAAGAGATTTTTTAAAAGAGATAGCAAAGTGGTGCTTGTCTTCTGTCAGGATATACACAGACTAAACAATTTAACCAGGATGTATGAAGTACATGTAAACACACTCCACAAATTGTCTCAATCCAAGCTTCACTAACATCTTTGAGAATGATGAATGGGCTGCAGAACAGTTTACTTTTCACAATATTTGCTATATCTTAAGAAGACAAAATATCATAGGTGCATTTTAACTGACTATGAATTCTTAAAATTATATTTCCAAAATTGTATTAATTCCTGATATGATTAATGTCATTTGTGAGCTCCAAAAATGTTATTCTTCAGAAAAATCCCAATGGTTATGACCTCACCTAAATTAGGTTTACATTTGCATGTTTGCATTATTGATATTGACAGCATTATTTTGTTTCAGTGGGATTATTCATTACAGGAAAGGTTTAAGTGAGTACAATTGGTGGACCCTGACTTCAGTTACAGCTCTCCAGTTTTAGTTCTTTAAGGTTTACTGCAATGTCTGACAATTTTCTTCCTGCTGTTACTGTATCTTTTGCTGAAAGAAAAGTATATAAAGGAAGCAGAATAAAGTTACAGAAGCCATCAATGTGAGTACTTCTTGACTTCCAAAAATTGATAGTATGTTAGTAGCACACACTCAGGAAAACAAGTCTGGAAATATTTTTGTGCCCTTTAGGATTATGAAGAATGTACCCAATTAGTCTGTTGGGTGCCTTTCCAGGTCCATGGCAGAATAATGGATTTTTCCCAGCCCTGAAAGAAACCACAGATGCAGTACCTATATATACTCATATAGAGAAGTATATGTATATATGTATATCTATACATGTATAATATATGCGTATATGTGTGTATACATGTATATATGTATATGTATACATACATATGTATATATATATGTATGTATATATGGGTGTGTATATATGTATACACATATACAATAAATGCATCTGTATGCTTGCGTATTGTTCACCCTGAGCTAACTCTAATACATTCAGGCACCTGTGGGTCTTTTCTTCAAGTCTTTGGTAAACACAATGAGCAGACAGCCATCTTAAAGTTAGAATTGTATACTTACAAGCAAAGTATGAAAATACAAAAATTTTTAAAACAGTGAGTACTTTGTCCTGTCTAAAGCAAACTTCATTTGTCTAGGTGCCCTGCAGCATCTTACATCTGCACTTCTTTTCTCCCTAAATAACAGTTAACTCTTCTGAGATACAGTCCTTCTAAGATTACTTTCAAATTCTTTTAAGCATTTTGTTTTCTTTTTTCTTTTTTTCTTTTTTTTTTTCTTTTAAAATTCTATTTAAGGACCTTATATTCTTAGTTTATTTAGACTTTCTGTATCCTCAGTTGTTTTCCACATCTGGCCGGAGGTTTTCTGAGAAAGGAGACGGTTAGGACAAATAACCATTCAGTGTATCTTGTCTTAGCAACTACCTGAGAATAGTTAAGAAACAGATTCTGAGTTAACCAACACAGTCGTATAGGAAACCCACTTGTAYCTAAACCAGAATGTAGACTTAATACGCTATTATGAAGAAACATTATGACATCAAGCATGATTTTTTGCACAGATATTTTGAAGGTAATTCTAATGAGACCAATTATTTGAAAGTTATATTTTGAAATTGTATTAGATATGGTACACTGAGTGGACAGTCTTGGTGTATATATATATGTGACATATTATATGCTGTATGTATTACATACAGCTAAGAGCACATTTCAAGTAAATCAGCAAATACAAGTTCTGCCAGTAGGCTCAATTCATTACTTGCCTTAAAACTCTGCCGTTCCACAACGTATATTAAAGCCTTCAAGACACAAACCTATTTATTTCAGTGCTATCTTCATTTAACTCAGAACAGAATTCAAAGCACAGCTACCATAGTCTCCATTCTTAGCATTTCCATCACAAAGATGCATTCTTTTGTGTCACAATGTATTAAAAGTGTTGGAATTATTTCCTATGATTAGCATTATCTTCATGGGGGCAGGTTTAGCTAAGTTGGTTAGAGTGTGATGCTGCTAATGGCAACATTGCAGGTTCAGTCTCCATATGGGCTACACTGAGGGTTGGACTAGATGATCTCCAGAGGTCCCTTCCAACCTTACCATTCTATGATACTCTACGATGATACTCTCAGCCTGTCATCTGAGATCACCCTAACCAAGGCAGTAGCTTTCCCATCCTCTCGAGGCTTTCTAACGGCTGCTGCCAACCAGCTGTTCCATCACCTCCTCCCAATTCTACATCTGCAAATCACCTCCTTAAGCAAGAGCCATCCTGCTTTTAGACATACAAAGTTTCATTGAAATATGAACACAGAGACAGTTCTTTGAGATCATCTGATATATAATCATTAAATTTTGTTCAGCCTCATGTGGTGGCTCCTAATAGATTGCAAGACAATATTGAAAGCTTTATTTTTCTATCAAACATCAATCATCTAGGATATGCAATACAATTTTATTGCAGTTGTATTTTTCTCTTAAGGACTACTTACACTCCCCCTGTGAGATTCTGCTGTACCATGAGATTCTGTTTTTCTACAATATCCGTTATTATTCAAAAACTGTCTTTCCTTAGCACTATTTTATATGCTTATCCTGGAGATAAGTCCTAAAGCAGCTGATGTATATAGATGTATATTGTCCTGCGATATAGTATCAAAAGCTAAAATTTTAATTTCCTTTTCTTCTTTTTTCTTTTACCCTTGCTCACAGTGATTTTCTGAATTAATATGTCTGTAAATTCTGATATTCACCCCAGTAAAGATCCAAAGACTCTGCTGTACAGTCTGCAGAGAAAATATTATAATGCATATCAGCAGTAAGCTATACAAGGAGATAATTCTTAACAAAATTTCAGATTGAAACTACTTCAAGTAACAAAATTGCCAAACTGTATTTTATGGCTTTGTACCAAATGTTTTTTTAGAAAAACAGATTATCCAAATGGGAAAAAAGTTTAGGAATAATTCATCTCRAAACTACCTTTGTTTTTATTTTTATGTTTTTATGTCTACTTTTTGAAATTAAATGCCTTACTTCTCAGTTGATACCAGACCAGATATTTAAATTAGGAGCATAACCATTTGAGAAAGCTATGAGAAACTAAAAACAAGTTTTAAGATGAAAATGCCAGCTCACATCTAAACTAGCTGCCATGATGCTGCTCTAAAGCAACACAGTTGCTTGTTTCCACTACGATTAACATGGTAATTTCTCTCACAACTGCTTTTTACTGCAGTTAAGCCTTATGAATGCTAAAGCAGTCTGTAGCTGTACATTTCTGCTGCAGTCCCATTGCAAAATAAAAATTTAAGTATTACTGCAATTTGCCTATTAATTAATGTCTAACAGCAATAATGCCTTCAAAGTCTATGAAAATTATTGAGCACAGTACCAAAAAAGATAATTTCTTAAAGAACACTACTTTGCTGAACACAGCAATACAGAGTTTGGAATGATAGACATAGAATCATAGAATCAGTAAGGTTGGAAGGGACCTCTGGAGATTTAGTCCAGCCTCCCTGCTCAGCAGGGTCACCTAGAGCATGGTAGACAAGACTGCCTCCAGGCGGGCCTTGCATATCTCCAGAGAAGGAGACTCCACCACCTCTCTGGGCAGCCTGGTCCAGTGCTCTGTCACTCTCAMAGTGAAGGAATTCCTCCTCACGTTCAGGCAGAACATCCTGTGGTTCAATTTCTGCCCCTTGCCTCTTGTCCTGTCACACGGGACAACTGAAAAGAGTTTGTCTCTGTCCCCCTGACACCCTCCCTTCAGATACACATTGAAATAAAGGCTTCAAAGGCAGCTGGAATCAAAGGTCTATCTTCATCTGAATGTATAAACACTCTGAGCCCTACAGATATGAAACATCAGTGACAGAGAAGCTAGAATAATGTTGGTTAGAGTTTCTTCCTAAAGTACGAATGAATGAATCTTTAAAAAAAAAAAAAAAATCCATTAAGCCCTCAGGTAATGGGACAATTTTATTATAAAATTCAGCTTCAGTGATTAAAGGACTATTAAATGCAATTTGTATTCTGTGGCAGATATTGCTATGTCAAAAGCAGAAACTCTATAGCAAATGCACAAAATAYATCTTCTCTCAGAAAACAGTGTGTTAGTTGTACAATTCCACACAATGCTCATATGAACAATCTGATGACTCTAAGGATGCTTGTGAGCAACAATGAAGCAATGTCCCATAACATAGTGTTAATGAAATTTTTGTTCCCATACCAATTCACCATATCAAATGTCAACATGAACATTAAAAAGAGAAGGTTGAACAAATGAAAACTTAACTGGTAAGTAATATAGCTGATGATTAATCAAACAATCTTTGGTTATGTGTGTGTATACATGCTGCAACATATTTGCATTTGTGTGTGTGTGTGCTCCGTATCACACAACTGACTTTGTACTTTCTCTGTTTTAAAAAATTATTTGGTCTACTGCTCCGCATAACTCCTGAGTTTTTAAGTTACTTCAATGTGCACATTAGAAGAGAAGAATTTAGACAAACAGCTTGATGTGCTGCCACAAAACCACTCCTGAAAGAGTAATAATTGCTAATAAACACTATTTTTTCTCTAAAGCTTCCCTTCAAAGCTGTGTTACTGATTGTATACAGGATCACAGAATTGCCAGAGGCCATGTGGTTCTCCTCTTCCTCTTTCCCCCAAAGTCTGTAGGGAACCACACAGGCAGAATGCCCAGAGAACATTTCCTCCACCCATTACAAATCAGAAATTCTTCCTAAGCATCATGCTGATGCAAATTCTAAAGATAATGCATGCTTTTCTTTGGCACCTGGCAGTAAGAAGCTAACAGGGGCAGACAGGTAGCAAAGATCAGTGTGTGGAAAATCTCATTATAAGGTGTCCTTCAAGAAGAGAAAAGGAAATTTACATATATATTTGTATTAACCTAATCAAGGTAGATAGCACAGAATTAAAAATCTATCTGAGGGTCAAGGAGTGAGTCTGCATAAACAAGTATATTAAAACAAAAAATCTACAAATCTGGTACTCTCCTTAGTAAGTTTCTTTTTCTTCTTCTTTTTGGAAGATAAACCTTGTCAGAGTGAGATCTTTGTGTTGTYGAGCTGCCGAGGAGGGGAAAGAGGTTGTCTTGTGTGCCGAGGAGGGGAAAGAAAGGCTGGCTGCCCAAGGCTGCCTAGAGTGTTCATGAGAGGGACAAGAATATAATAGCTACAAGAAATGGTGTTCCACTGAAAACAAAACCCTGATAAACTGGATGCATAAAATTGATATGCATAACAGAAATGTAATTCCAAGTCTAGTAGCCATCTAGTCATAGCATATATATACTGCTAAAAGAGGAAGCCAGTTTTCAAATAGTTTCACTGAAGTGCAGTTTGGTGTCACCTTCTTAGTGATTGTTTCCTCTTCCTAAATTATGTTTATAATTCAAAAAGCTTCCTCAGGAGCAGAAATCACATGGACTTCCCTCTTATTCAACTGGTGCAAAGTCTCAGAGGACAAAAACTTGTGGGAAATCAAATCCCACAGTAGAAATCAAAATAGCTTATTTTTTTTCCTGTTTATTCCTAAAACACTGGGAAAAACTTAGGGTAGAGACAGAGGTGGTCASTGTGAAGAAGGGCTTCCATCCGTTCATGATGACTCGATAGGAAAGGGATAATAACATTCAGTGGGAGAAGAATCTGTCGCTGTAACAATGTTCTGTCTCCTGAATGACTCACCTTTGCATAACACTTAGGACCATGACTATAATTTTAGTTCCAACTAAGACTACTGTTTGACACCTCAACCACATATTCTTTCAAGGATAGATTCTCTCCTAAAAAATAAAAAAAAAAAAAAAAAAAAGTATTGGCAAAGGCATGAAAATTGACATTTGGTGGGGAAATAAAATGTACCTTTTGCTCTAAGTGGCTTTTAATCAGAGGCTGATGGCCCATAGATTCACTGGCAGACTCCTCAGGATCCTCAAATACCAATGTTAGACAAAAGCCATCAGAGGCAACTACTGTTGCTAACTCACATAYATAGAGCAGCTTTCATCTTGAAGTATTCTACAGTGCTTACTATGATTTTTTTATAGAGATAATTCTGTTCATAAACAAAATGCTGTCATTTTTGCAGTAGAATATGGTTCTTGTGTAACAAGCATTACAAATATTATTTAAGAGAGGAACTTTGTGAAGACTAACTAGAGAAGGGCTAGCTCTTAGTAATCTAATTACACAACTTGGAATTTGAAAGTATCAGTCAATATTTTATGAACAGCACTGAGGGATTTATTTTAACAGGCTCCAGGAAGAATGCAATCACTTCTTGCAACACCCAAATTTTCCTTAGTGACTTCATTCAATCTTCATCATACACAAAGTTTTTGAAAAGATTAGTCTAAGGTGGTATGATTATAAGCACTGTATGCCACAAATCTAACAAAGTGTGACATTATAATTTGCTCTAAAAAGTAATGAAGTCATTATGCTAAGTAATCAAAAATTAACTCTGCAGTGACTCGTTCGGGAATTTTTCAAAAAAAAATGGTTTTCTTCACAGATTTGAAAATGCTGCTCCATCAGAACTAGGGCAAGAGTGAATGATTCTATAACTCAGTGTGCAGATCATTCATCTGAATTGAAACAGAGCTAGGTCAAGCTTTCTGCTTCAGTAAATGTTAGATTTAGTGTACAAAATAAAGGTACTAAAAGGCAGACATCCCAGGCTAATCAGTACCCACACGATGGAGGCTTTCTCCTGAGAAGTGGAATATCTAGAATTCAGCCACAAGGTTCAACTAGGCAAAACAGCAGACTGAACCAGTAAATCACATTGGAGGCGAGTCCTCTCTCCCGAAGATCACTGGGTTTTCAGGCTTTCACTCTAATTTTTGTAGAGTCTTCGCCAGGTTTTGGTTAGCTCACTGCACAAAGAGAAAATTTTTGAAGTATCACTAAAATTACATAAGACGGTAAAAATTGTTTCCTGTGCAGCTCCAGTTCCAAATGTTTTCTTAACATTCCATCAGGAGTTGGTAAGCCAAAAATGCATTAGACAGCTCATACATTAAGTTGTTACAAGACATGGTTTTGCCAGCACATGCTCATCTAACAGTAGTTTAATAAATACTCCTCAGCAAAAGACGAGCCTGAATATCAATACTCTTCTCACTCATAAATCATACAAATTTATTTCGCATTACAGAATGAGTCCCTGGGGACTGATAAATTACATTTAAATCTGCTCTTCTCATTAAAAGAAAATTAAAGAGCTGTAACATTTCCCATGGTTATTTAAAATTTTGTTTATATTGTAATTGATTAGCTTTGAGAGGGAATGTTTATTAAAATTCACCTTCCATTTGTCATAGAAAAAAATATTAAAAACACCCACAGAAGGTGCCTCAGAATTTAAACTTCAGCCCTACAGATTGTTACTACTTCTCTAAGCAGAGAAGTAATTACTTAAAACTGAGTTGATCCACTGCTTTCCTATCAGATTTGCTTATTTACTTGCAAAAAAAGTTCTAGAGAGGTGGCAGATACGGGATGCCTTCAGAAGGCTAGTTTTTTACAAAATCACAGGAGCTGAAAAGCATAGGCTTCTGAACCATTTACTTTGAACTTTATCCTATGAAGATATTAATATAGAGGTTGATTAATAAGTAAGATTTTATCAAAATGGCAGTTCAATGCAGCTTTAGCGCTGGAAGAAAATTGGGTTATGTTTGATGATTAGACAGAGCTAAACTAGGCAGGAGACAAAATGATCAAGATTACAAGATTATATTTAATTTGGTAAAACTATTAACCATTTTTAAAGCTTGTCAAATAGAATGGTTATTACATCTTTCTTTCAAAATGGTCTACAGCAACAGTCACTTACTTGATCGCTATTAGCCTGCTTCTAACTACAACCTTCAGAAGGATATTAACTCATTTACCAGTTTAAATCCAATCATTGTATGCCATTTTTTTCCCTGAGATTGACATTTACTTTAAAGAAATATATTTTTACTGTTACAATTTGGTTTCCTTCCTGCAATCATGACCTTTCCAGATAGTAAGAACTACACTTAAAAACATATACATTAAAACAGAGAAGAAAGAAGATCAAGGCAAGAAAAAAATCATCATTAATTAAAAATTAGTGTTATCACAATGCTTGCGAGAGTCTTACCTTTATGTTTTGTTTTCCACAGCAGGCTCTTAGAGTGCAAGACCAGAGTATAAACTGGCCTTGTTCAGCAGCACTTCTTCAAACCACCTAACCTTTGTAAAAAAAAGGGAACCAGCACCCACTCCCACATTTAGTAACAAAGTTCTGCAGCTTTAACAGTTCCAGTTCAGTTACAGCAGTCTGTCATAACAGGTTACTTTATCTGGGATGAATTTTTAGATCCCCCCGTCCCTAGTGGGCCTATATTGGAACCAGTCTTTGTTTTCATCTCTGGCTGCTAGGGTCTTCCTCTAGCAAGCAGCTAGCTTTATTCTAGAGGAAAAAGCTTTTCTTTACTTGGAGTATGAAATCCCAAAATCTAATTGTTTTCACTGCCGAGAACTGAGCTGACCCTCCCAAACCTTCTGCCACTGTCCAGGTAACTCTGAAGTTAAGTTGAGTGTTCAGGAACAAGGGGAAGTTAAAATGAGGAGAAGCATTTTTTATTTTCTTCCTCTACAAACAATGACATACCTCTATCAGTGCAAAAGAGTTGCAAATGTTGACAAAACAACAGATAGGTGAATCTAATTCCTCTCTTCATTAAAGTCCTGGCAATTCCTGGAAGGTCTAAGGTTTTGGTCAATAGACCTGTAGAAGTGGCAAAGCCTCTGTTGGTTCAGCTCCTCCAACTTTGCCTTCTTGTCCCCCATTCTAGAATTGAACATTTTCCTGTGGTACACTTATGACTATTATTACTGTCCTTGATGTACCAACAATACGATGTGAGGACACAGGAAACACTGTAGCAGCAAGAGGTAAATGTGAGTTTTCCTTAAGATGGCATCTGTGATTTTAACGTGCAGAAAGCCAGTTTGGGAGAATTGGGAAGTTAAGGGTACTCTCATCATATGGGGTCAGGAAATCAGCATCTTGGACATTTTGAGCATGTTTTTTAAAAGAAAAAGAATATAGATAATGAAAGACAAGATGAGAAAAACCCTTCAAGTAAACAGCACAAGACCATTCTTTGAGCAAAAATCATTGATAGATCAGGACTATCATGTGGGCAGTAACTCTGAACATCTGAACTCTATGGGGCTAATTTTAATTTGCACCTGTTTGAGCATGACCTAACTCTGGACTCATATCCAGGAGAATAGGTATTGGCCCAAATTCAGTACAGATTAGCAATGATTGGTGTAACTCAACCTCATTCATAGAGACTTCAACTTAATTGTCAAATTCCTTAGTATATGTTTCCACCTTTATTAAGAGTACTGATAACTCCTTGGCATCCCATCTCTCTGTACCTTGCATAACAGACTAGACAAACTACAGATGTGTTCTGCTATAAAATTTCCATTGACCCACTGAAATAGACTAATTCCTATATTAACCTCCATTCTTTCAGGYACCAATCATGAAGAAAAGACATTCTGACATTGTGCCTTCTCTTAGGWCTTTAATTGATCTCATCAGAACCTGTGACAAAAAATTTCTGAGATCGTCTAGGGTAACATCACTAAAGCAGGAAGAAAAAGATCTACTTCTTTTCTTCTCCCTTCTTGCTCTGAACTTACATACATGCAGACAAGCAATAAACTGCTATTACAATATGTTGGGGAATTTCGAAAGACACGGAGGAATCAGTCGTGAGTTTACATAACTGTTCAGCATTAATCTGGTTCCTGTGGAGTTGCTCCCTATTTTTCTCAACAGCCATGAGATTAGATTTCTGTTCAGTATGTTCATCTCCAGTTTCTTTTCTACTTCAGGAAATTCTTGGGCGTACACAATGCATGCGAACAACAGCAGAGCAGCTCTGTATCGAGCTGTCTCCAGACAAAGGGATGGATGGAGCCAGCATCACAAAGGTTCACCACGTGAGGAWCACACAGATGAAGTTCATTCTTGCCCTGGAGGTGGGTGTTCTTCAGTTAGCAGCAAGGACACTGTAGTGCCAGAAAAGGGCATGCAGTAGCCTGTGGTGAAAACAAAACAATACTCCCCCTTGCTCTTGGTCTAGCTTGCCCTTTTAGAGAGTGAAATCTCTCTGATATATACCCCTCTTTGCCTCATGAGGAATTCTGGCCTAGTTGTATCATAGGGTTTGTAGAGAAGGCTCCTGCATTTCCCCTTTTACCAGCCACAGATGAACATACTATGTTATGCAGATAAACATATTCTCCTCAATGTAAGCATTCAAGAATATTAAAGCTGTAAATATCCCTGCTGGCACTATAGACATTGAATGCTCCGACCCCTTTCTGGGAAACTCACTAGCTCCTTAAAGCAAAATAGGAATCCCCCCAAAACAGAAGGGAAACCCTGCTTTCATTCATTTCTTTAGGTGTTTTTTGTGAGTTCCTCTAAAGACAGTAGGAAAACTGTGGAATATAATATTGCACAATAGTGCAAAAATACTGTTTTGTTTTGTTTTGTTGAGATTTTTGACATTGGTCATTGTTTTCCTACACAATTTGAGAGTTGCTCAGAATTAGTCACAGCAGGAAATTGACTGTCAAGGCTTCACTAACTTCAGCTCACTTGGTGCAGGGTAACCTGACTGGTAACCCCGAGTTTTACTCCTCATTCTATTTGATTTAGAAATAAGTATGAGAGAATAATGACAACTTGAAAATCAAAATTTCAATGAATTAGAAGAAAGAATTTTCCTATTAAGATCTCACTAGTAGCTTCCACATGTTTTATCACACAAAGAATCAGAACCTGCTAGAATCCAGATTAATCATAGTGAAAGAAATATATAATTAGATTGGAAAACAGCCTTAAGCTTTTTAATCAGAGAAAGATCATTCAAATACCTTTTAATTATAACAGAAAAAAATCCTTTAAATTTGGCTTAATATTTACTGTTCTTATTTGCTCCTTAAATGAAAAATTCTATATCTTAAATTTCTGGGTATATTGTTCAGTGTTTTAATAGGGTTTTTTCTTTTCTTTTCTTTTCTTTTCTTTTCTTTTCTTTTCTTTTCTTTTCTTTTCTTTTCTTTTCTTTTCTTTTCTTTTCTTTNTTTTTTTTATTTCCTGGTAGTATTGAATTCTGGTTAAGTTTTTATTCTGAAAATCTTTTATCATTACTGCAGTTGTCTTGTCTTTCATCAACCTATATTCAAAAGACATGTATACTATCACTTGTTGTTATTAGATATGTTTTGTGACTGGCAAATCCACTCCACCAGCATCCCCCAGAAAGCCTGTGTGGGTAGTCTCTGAGAAGGCTGCATTCTTTGTCTTCTACTTACGTATTCATAAGAAAATATAATCTATTAAWGGGATATCTTCCTAAAATAGTCCCAATTTTGTCTGAAGACAAAAACAACTTAAAACTATTTTGAACAATGGAGAAYATTGTTTGACATAAGATACTTCAAATTAAACATTACTCACAAGTCAATGAAAATATTCCACAATATTGACAAATGAGGCTGAGGGAGCTGGATTTGTATAGCCTGGAGAAAAGAAAGTTGAAGGCTGTTGCRGGGAAGATGAAGGAATAATGCAAAAATCAGGTAAACTAAGAGTGCCCTAAAGATATACTTTGGTATATCTCCTTCATTCCTTCAGTATTGTGTTTGGGCTCCTGGCACTAATATGCTTTTGTTCTAACTACAGGTCCACCTAAAACTATGTGAGCTGTATTTGGATAGACCAGAGAAGTTTGGTGAGATATTGCAGTGTTCACGACCCAAGAAGAGTTTTTTTCTGAAACTGTTCTGCCTTAGTATCTCTAGTCATTAGAAGTGGGACGATGTTGCTGGCAAGGTATAGTTAGTTCTGTGCAATACCTTGAAATGTATCTTCTTTCTGCCCAAAGAAAGTCCTCCTGCAATTCTGATATAATGATTTTTTTCATGTGGCAAAACCTTAATGATACAATTTAGTGATGTAACTGACATTAGCTAATGCCTAATTCGCTCAGTTATATCACTTTCTACCAAAAAGGCCAGTAAGTGAGGGCACCTTTAAATTCCTCATCGGGTTTTTAAACTCGTAACWGTCTATGGGATAGCTCAACTGATATATAATTATACTAATTAAGTAATCAGAGAAGCTATATGTCTCAAAATATTTCTCTTCAGGTTGTACGTGCAACAAAAACACCCAGCATTATAAAAACTAAGGCAGTTTCGTAGCAATATTACTGCAACTATGACCATCTTAAATGAAACATCACCTTTTTATGGTATAAAGAGTTGGGAGACACCTGGGAAGAGCAGAAGTATTTCAACATATCTGAGTTTGTGCCACTTGCAATTTGCCAAAAATGTAGTCAAAACTGCAGTGCCATCTTCTGGARTACGCTCATGATTCTCACCTTTAAAGAAGTATCACTTCTGTTCATAGTTTATGTGACAAAAACCACCAAATTCTGACACGAATGCTGAAGACTATAGATTGTTTTTTTTCTCTTTTTTCCTGAGTGTTTGATGTTCTGCTTGAGTAAGACTCACTTTTGAGTTCTCCACATTCATGCAGTTACTGCAGAAGTAAATGCTTTAGCAATTCATTGAAAAGCAACTTCAAGCTTTATCCTTTTTCCTCTATGCATTTACTAAGCTGTAGAATGTCTTGAGAAAAGAAAACATTTTGAGAATCACTGTGAAAAACTACAGCTTGATTCTAGAAAAGAGGCACAACATACAAATCACTTCAAAACAGTCCTGGAGTCAGAAACTCACCTTTTAGCCTGTGGAACTTGAATTAATAACTAATGATTTATTTCATAGCTGCAAGTAATACCCAGCAAAAATACACTCAATGAAAATGCCTATTTTAGCAATAATAATAATAATAATCTTGGTATGTTCTTGCATTTTCTTATGTTTTCCCTATCTCATGGGGTGAAGTCCTAAACATTTTATTTTTATTTTTAATTATGGAGCTTGTGACTAGATATTGGAGAATCAGTTCCTCTTTTATTTATCACTTCTTTCACTTTTGTTTCATTATTGATCATCCCCTCTTACAAAGAGTTGGTTTTTTTGGCATATTACTTCAGTCAAAGTAATAAGTTCAAACAGCATGAATTATCAACAACTCAGGTACAGTTTAAGAAGTACAGACCATTGAAATGACCCAGAAAAATGTCAGATGTGGCATAGTTACGAAAATTAGTTTTATATTCCATGAATTCAGAAATTCATTATGTAACAGTAAGGTCCTCCTGCATTCACATCTGACTGCCAGAAAAATCCATATAACTTCATTTATACCAAATAACTTTCAGACTGAAGTAGACAACATAGCAGTTTCTATATCCCCTTTCTAAGTGATGATTATCATAAATAACTTTGCCATATTGAGATAACACAGACAAATGGGACCATGCCAGTCCAAGTCCTGGGAAGTCCTAAATTTCCCCTTTTGGTTCACAGAACAAGGAGCAGAGACTGGAAACGYCTGCCCTGGGCCACAGAATTCTGGAAGAGCTGGTTATAAGGGAACTGTGAAGACCTCTAGTCAAATCTGCTACTGAAAGCAGGACTATCGCAAAGCTACATCAGATTATCTATGGCTTTGTCTAGCCAACTCTTGGAAACCTCCAAGGGTGGAGATTCAACAACCTCTCTGGGTAACTCATTGAAGAAATATCCAATCTGAGTCACCCAACTTGCAATTTATGGTCATTGTCCCTCGTTACATTGTGTGCCATGGTGAAGAAGACTTTGGCTCCGTCACCTTTGCAACTGCCTTTCAAGTAGTTGTAGGCATCTATGAGGTTAATCACCCCTTAGCCTCCTGTTTTCCAGACTAAGCAGACAAGCTTCCTCAACTTCTCTTCACGTGCTTTGGGCCCCTGAACACCTCGGCAGTCTTCTGCTGGATCCTTTCCAGTTTTTCAGCATCCTATTGAACTGATAGGATTCAGTTTATTCCTTTATTCTTTCATCACAAGCCACTATACATACCTCAGTTTTTACTGGTAAGATTTACCCTCAGGAATCCCAGGACCTTCAGAACAGTGGGAAAGTCCAGAGCAACAAGGATCTACCCTCAGCAGAGAAGGATCAAGTTAGGAAATACTTAAAAAAATTGGACATACACAAGACTGACCTGATAGGATGCATCCATGAGTGCTGAAGGAGCTGAATGATGTCATCATGAGGCCATTCTTGATTATTTTTGAAAGGTCATGGTCATCAGGGAAATTCTGGAGGACTGAAAGGAAGAAAATGTCACATCTGCCTTCAAGAATGTCAGAAACCCAGACCCAGAGAACTAAAAGCCAGTCAGCCTCACCTCAGTCCCTTTGAAACGTGATGGATTAAATCCTCCTGGAAGCCATTTCAAAGCATATTAAAGACAAGATGGTGACTGAGATTTGTCATGCCTGAAATCATGCCTGACCAACCTGATGGCATTCTATGGTGAGATAACTGGCTCAGAGGATGAGTGAACACAGAATGTTGTTTATCTTGACTTTAGCAAGGCTTTCCATGCCTTAATAACTTTCATAACACAAATTCTGTCTTCCTCTCCATTCAACTTCTTTTCACTCTCTCAAAGCCACATATTTTGATGTGTTGGAGTTTTATCTTTATGTATCAAAACCTGCAAATTGTGGCAATTATTTACTGTCACATTGATCTTGTCCATTTTGTTCGGAATACTCCTTGTCCTTAGAACTGAATACAGGTCTGTGGACATACTTGTACTGGAACTGGACAGACATGATAATGACTGATAAGACTAGATATTTATTTTGCTCATGACTTCAATGTACCTCTTAGATCATATTTAGATTTGCTGTTAGCACATGGAAGGAAAGGTCTGAGAAMTGGATACTATAACAGAGGTGACAACAGAAAGCAAATCAAAAAGCCAGAACTTTTTCAGCAGTCATTAGCATACTATGAACTTGCCAATAAACTCCAAAGTCAAAGCAATGCTGACATATCATACAGAATTACTTATACTGAAAGCATTAGTAAGGTAACAGCAACGTTTTAAGAAATGTCTCAGAAAAATTATTAATGGACATGTCTAGTACACTTTATCTGTAAAAASAAAAGCTATATTAGTTTTGATAATCAGGGAAGATTCTTCTGTGTTCTAATACTATGGTATTTCACAATCACATATCACAAATGTTCTATTCACACAATGATCCCACATCTCATTATATAGTGTGCACCAAACACACTGACCGAACCATGCACATCTCAGAGGACCTCCAAAGAAATACTTTCATCATTTGGAAATTTCTGAAAGTGACATTATAATCTATAGAGTGTAAAATATAGAGGAAGYACAGAAAAAAATTTTAAAGAGGCTGATGCTTCTGAGATACAGTAGAAAATAGTCTAGCTTTCCTGACCTTTATTTTAAAAGTTWTAAGGAGATTAGCAGTGTAGAAAAAGAGAGAGAGCAATTAGAGAGGAGTTTGGGTAACAGACGAGAAAGAAGCAATCAATGGAATCAGTAATAGGCCTGGAAACAGAGAAAGGATTCTACAAAATAGCATGATTAATGACACAAATAYACAAAAGTTTAATTTTTTGGCTTTGTGAATGGGTGTCCAAGATATTTCCATTTGTTTCCCAGAGATTGGATCAGTCATCTGTACAATTAAGTGTAAATTTGGGCAAAGTTGTGTTATGCTGGAGGAGATTCACAAATCCTTATTCTAGCAAAGATCAAATTTTGAATGTAGGTCTACACTACTCTTAAAGATGACTATGTAGTGACATTCTAGCTTCCATCCATACCATTTTCAGTAATTTATGTAACTCAAATTATTTGTCAATAATTTTTATACAGTATAATCCAGTTTAAAACTAAAACTTTTTTTGTTCTGATAACCACTCAGTTAGTTAGGCATCTGAAAGTCTACTTGCAGAAGCAATACAACAACTAGTTGCGTCTCTCACACCCTAAGGCTAGTCCAGACTACACTTTCAAAGACTTCTTTATGTAAGACCTGTGCTTTCAACAGGGGTGCAGAAACCTGCAGATAAGTAGTTGAAACAAAAATGTCTAATTATCATAATAATTTTTGGAGTATGGCTATGAATTCTGTCTCTCCTGATTAATAACTGAGGCATTTGTTACTTATCAAGGAATGGTAGCCATTTCATATACACCGCTCCATATGGTACAGACTCCTGTATCATAGGAGATGGCTATGGCCCTAAACTCTGTCTCCAATCTAGACAATAACTCCACTCAACCCTGAAATCAATATGCTTAATATTTCCAAGATGTTCTGATGAATGAAAAGAAGCATTGATGGTCGACCTTCTAATGTGACTTCTTATACTTTTTGTGATGTTTCGATTTTACTACATACATTCTGAGTTGGAATTTATATAGTAGGTTCTCAATCCTCAAAAGTTAAATAAGATGATGCATAAAGTTAAACAAAATACTACACAGTGACAAATTTCAATGCATTAGAGTTGTTTTACAAACAACATATAGGAAYGCAAACAGTTTTATGAAATGCTGCTCTGCTTACTTAATGCACAAGACTGAGGTTGATTTATCTCCAGAACTAAAAAATACACATTATGTGTTCTTTTGTCCACCTGATTCTCATAAAACACAGAGTTGGAAATGTGCAATATCTCAGAAGCAGAATGCAAGGATCCTATTYTGTTTTATTCTATTCTACTTCAGTCTAGTTCCTACACAGTCATTTGTATTTGGGTTTACAATGTGGAATAATGTAAGAAAGAAAGGAGAAATTAAGAATAGGTTGTAGCAAAAATTCAAAGGTTTCAGAAGAGAGCATTAATGCTATAAGCAATTGCAGCCATGGCCCACAAGGCCATCATTTTATTTAATCATAAAAAGGTCAGTTTGTAAGTCTTATGAGATCTTACTTGCAATTATTTAACCAATTAAATTCTTAAGTTCTTTTATACCTCATTTTGAAACTGCTTTCCTGTAATTGCAAATTCTCTTATCAAGATGGGTGGATGAGTGCATTTTTAAATGATCAAAAAGCAAGAAGTCAGTTTTAAAACCAGATTTGCACTTCAGTTAAACAGATAATATTGCATATATTTTGAAAGAATAATTTTATTGTGCATAGTGCATCAGTGAAGCAGATGTCATTTCTTTTTATTCTAAAATAATAGTTCAAGTAAACTATTAAAAAGTTTTGGGAAACCCCAAAAGCTAAAGTTCATACAGCATTTAGGCAGAAGAAAACAAGCACCCAAAATCCAAAACAATAAATTCTGAAGCTGTAGACTCAGGCATATGACACACAAATCCATCAAGTAAGTGGGAGTTTTTCCAAATTATTTCACATGGGATGCAAATGGTAGGCATCATTTTCAACATGCTCATTAACAACATCTAGAACAAACATATGTACACATTTAAATAGAGAAAGCAGGGACAGATATTACCACCTGTAACACTTTCTGCAGGACCACAGCACAGACAGCCCAGGAGAGATGTCTATTGCCTGCCTTCATCTGAGATACAAAGCAATTTGGAGTGAGTGGTTTATGTTAGCAAAAAAGATCCTCGGAGGTAAGCTAATAGCCTACTACTTGAAGGACACTCATAAAGATGATGGTGTCAAATTCTTCTCAGTAGTGGCAGATGGTGTGATGAAGATCAATGGTTACAAACTGCAGCTTGGGAGACTCTGTCTGGATCGCAGGGAAAACATTTTTATCAAGAGGGTTGTGCAACATAGGAACAGATACCTAGAGAGAGGTGTGGGGACACCTCTTTTCAAGACTTGTTTAGACAAAGCCATGGTTGAGATGACTTTGTCTTGGTGATAGCCTTGCCTTGACTAGAAAGTATGACCCTACAATTTCTATGATTTCATGAAATATACCTGAGCACTGTCAGCTGCTGCTGCCGCTGTCGGTATCCAGGAAAACAAAAATGAGAAATAGCAGAGACTGGAGGGAGCCTGAATATAACAATGAGATGTCTAAGGCTCCAAATATCTTTCTATTTTTTAATGTCTCGCTGTCTCTTTTTTTACCATCTCACTATGGCTCGGATTTCCTGTCTTACTAAAACACAGAGAAAAGTGCCAGAAATTAGTTAGTGCTTAGGTTAACCTGATTATCAAATCCAAAAGATTGAAAAGTACATGTATAAACATATCCAAAATAATTTYTCCTTGGATAACTGATCCTGCTACAGCCTTTCTGCCATAGCCTAGCTGTTGTGCTTTSATTAAAGGACAGAGCGCTGGGACAGGTTGCCCAGAGAGGTTGTGGAGTCTCCTTCTCTGGAGATATTCAAGGCCTGCCTGGATGTAACCCTGTCTAACATGCTCTAGGTGACCCTGCTGAGCAGGGAGGTTGGACTAGATGATCTCCAGAGGTCCCTTCCAACCTTACTGATTCTATGATTCTATGAAAGAAAAAAAGGTACTTGGGTAGTTCTGAACGGCAATTTCATCTTTAACCCCATTTGCTCCAACCTGTTGTTGCAGGCTTAAAAGCATGGTAAATATAATTTGAACTATAGCTTACTTTGGATTGGATTTTCAATAAGGTTTTCTATATAAAACCTTGACTTTAGTAAATATTAGTGAAATTCAGCCTGGCAGTAACACAAATGCTTTTTAGAAGACTTCCTAAACCACAATATGTATACCAGCATAATGCAAATAAAATTATGTTTAAAACTCTATTCAATTCTTCTACTCTGATGGAGACTGGTATTTATTTACATAAATTTACTTTATCTGCTATTTAAAAGCCACCATTCTGGAATGTTTAATACTCCAGGTAACTAGAAAAGCGTAACTGCTGACTATTCTATTACTTTTAGAACAATCTTTTTAAAAAGGCATACCTGTTAATAGTTTCAATATCCAATCTACCCAAAGAAATGTAAATATTTTGGTTTCTGGGCTATTCTGCCTGTTGTCCRTGAAGCCAGCAAGTAAATTGATAATGATTTTTAATAATCATTAAATCTTACATTATCCTAAAAGATCAACAAATGTTATTTCTCCTAATTTATAAAGTGCAGCTTGTTGTATAGAACCATTAAAGATCTGACACAAAAAAGTACAAATGTTTAAAGTGTAATCCAAAGCCTGCTGAAGTCAACAGAAGCACCTAGAAACCTGCTTCTTACTTGTGCCCCTAATTTTGATACAACTGACATATTTGTTTAGGCAAAGTGTGTGTTTGTAAGTAAGTGCAGCATTTTAGCTAGGACTGCTACAACCACACATAGCYTCTAGGTATTGGTGATAATTACACGCACACATTTGTTGAATAGTGACTTTTCATAAGCACCTTCAAAAGGTAGTCTATAAGTAATGTAACAAAGCACCAATGGAACAGTATATATACATGATCAGATCTGGAAAATTGAGCTTCYTTTTCCCAGTTTTATCTGTTGACCATGAAAGATTATTGTTCTCTGTCTATCCAGTGAGCTTTTCAGCAGTCAGTACCAGAAACACAGCTGATAACCTCTGCCAACATGCCAACACTTCCTCAATAGTAAAGATTCTCCAATAATCCAAGTTCCTGTGTAATTCCCACCACGTTCTCCTGCACACCTTATTGTCAGAATGGTCTATATTAGCTCCTTAATTTATAAATAGCTTTACCATACCTTAAATCTAAAAGTGATAAGAGCAAGTATAGTTCTACATTGTACACAATTTGACTATTTTCTGCTTTAAAGTATCAAGTGTTTCAGGTCTGAGACATTTCTTGGCATTCCTTCTGAATTCAACACACTCTTCATAATAGCTTATCTTCCTATTTATTGTATTTTGCAAAATTTTAAAAATTTTAGGCTAAGATGGGTTATGATTACTGTCTCTAAATACATTATCAGAAGGGCAAACTCTGTGAGGAAAAAATCTGTTTAAGCAAAGGACATTTTTTGGCACAAGAGTAAATGGTTCTCTGTTGATTAATAGAGGTATGCTGAAATGTAGAAGTTTCAATTCTCTCAGAGGAGTGAATTCTGAAACAGCTTTTCAATAGACAAAATAGAGTAAAACAATTGGTGTTAAAAATAGAGTTTGCATCTGTGTATGAAAGGGATTAAGTAATAGGGTTGTCTGCAACAGCAGGCAATTGGTCTCAGAGAGCCAAGTAGTACCTTCCTATCACACACTCCTACTTGTTTTGACAATAAAAGTCAGCATCAATGCTTCAGTAATTGAAGTGAAAGCACTGAAAAACTTAGAAAACTCTTCATGATGATTTACATTTCTTAATATAGACATTATGCATCTATTTATATTACTCATTAACCCAGTGACAAAARTTTTTTAATAAAACTCATTCAAATTGTTTCATATCACTGTACAAAGATGATTATCTCACTTTTTGGCCAGTTGACATTAAATGACACCTGCAGAAATATGCTGGGAACTCTTTCATCAGTGTAAATAAATTTAGATGAAATGCCTATTAAAAATACACACATACATCACCAGAAGATAAGCATTTTAGAAGAGGAAAAAGTATTCATCTGATTTAAACATTTTGTGCTAAACCTCTTCCCAAAATGCACAAAGAATTGCTTTAAATCACTAAGTTATTTTGCATAATGTACACGTTAGTGTAACCCATCTAGAAACAATCTGAGACAAAGCTGCAAATGAAGTGTGCTTCTGAGTCTTTTRTTTCCATGGGATACAGCTTTCATTTGATTGATTTCACTAATTTAATTTTGGRTAATTCTTTCTCTCCCATGAGAATCTGATAGTATCTTGTGCTCTTCGTCTATGAATTAGAGGAGAAAAAATGTTACTGATGCTTTATATCTTACTGTACTGTTAAAACTATTTGACCTATCTATTACTTTCTGTTCAGGAATGCCCTGCTAGGACACTTGCAGAACCCAGGCCCCTTTCCATCAATTACACACAGCACAACCAGTTGCTTTAACTATTTCTGAACTCCTTATTTTTTGTATTGTGCTGTTTGATATGAGAAATTTTTTAAGATGCTCTACATAAAGTTTACTCATTGCTCATCTGGTACAACTTTTTGGAAGTAAGTTTTAAGAAAAGGAGGCTGCAATATGACTAAGTTGGAAATAACTACATAATATTTTTGTTTACAACTGCAGTTTCCTCAGATATGATATTGAATCAGAACTAAATGCCATAAGCTTTCACATCATTCACTTAATACACTGCACCRAAGCTTCTATTGAAGCCTTTCCATGCTATTACTGTTGGGTGCAATACACAAATCAAAGATGTTGTACATTTGATCTGTGAGTCATTTTAAATCACACAGTAGACTTAATTCAGTACTTGCAAATATTCAGGCAACTAGGACTTCATTAGCTGAGGTCAGTGTAAGAACCACTACATGATTTCTGGGAATCTCTTGCTTTCATCCTATTTGCGTTGTGTAGAATGCCACTGATGGGAAGAAGAAATATGTGATTACTGCAGAATCTGACTCAGCATGAAGATTCTTGAGAAAGCATCCAAGAAGCTCTTCGAAATCTAATGGTTACTGGAAATTGTTTACTTGATTATCCAACATTTTCTATCTTAAAACTTAGATATCTTTTGCTCATGGATTTTGCAGCATTGATGCATTCTTAATATATTGCCTTTGTCTGCTATGTTAGTGAACATGCTGCTTTTATTTACAATTCTGACTGSTTCTACCTATTATTGTCCCACTGGGACAATTAATTAGTGCCCATAAACTTCACTTATGACTGCTTACACTTAGTTTGAAACTCCACTTAAGGAAGCAGTGTGTTCTGGTTAGGGATTTAATATCACTAGAGATATCCCTTATTTACTCTTTTCTTGACTTGTTTTTCAACTGAACTAGCTGAAAGTTAGCCAGTACATTCAGCTGCAAAGGCATGAGAGGGTATTCTTTCCTGTGTGAGTCTGAGAACTACTAGCAGCTGTACCAAAGCTAATTTTACAATAAAAAAGTTTAATATCAAATATAGCATTTGTAGGTCATTAATCTTATGAGGAAAGCATATATTTCTTGACTGTTTGAGAATATTGGACAGAGAAAATGTTGGAGAAGTAACCTGTTACTGGTATACAGTGCTTACGGAAGAGCAAAAATAGGTACAGGACAGTGTAAGAAATTCACCATTTTGCGCTGGGCCACATATCCAGCTTCCTGGTCCCTAACTAACTGGTTCCCAAGCTCTGGATTTCAGTTCATGTCAGCATTTTCCTTTCTATAAGGAAATTCAACTTATGTCACTGGGCCATACTCTCTTCCAACATACTGATGGCTTCAGAGATAAAAGAGGTTGAGAGATATAGCTGAAATCCAAGGTAAGGTCATACAAATGTAGATGTTTCACTGCAAGAGCACAGGCCTGGCAGACAGGACTTCTTGTACCATTCTATGTTTGGACTTCCATAGCAATTTTCTAAAACTCAGGAAATAACATGCCTGCTTGGATGGATTAATGAATGAAATAATTAATTAATCAACTAATTGATTGATAATTAATGGATAAATTAATGCCTTTTACTCACAGTTGCCCTAGACTGTATTTCTGCTGTAGGGACACAACTATTTTCCTTCTTCTAGAGGCTCCACAGGAGGTTCTGTGGCACGCTCTGGGGTCCTTATTTCTAGGAGCAGCTCTGCTTGGGGGACAGGAAGCTTCAGACCAGCAAGGCAAAGGAAGAGACAGGGCAGGAAAGACTTAGCCAGCTGTGAGTATTCTGCAGAGCCAACGAATATTCCCTAATCTGTCTAGCAATTCAGCTCTGTACAGCTAAGCATTATTAGCACCTGTGGCTTCCCTGTATCAGTGTATTTGGCATGTTATTTTCAAAGTAGGTAGTTGCAAATCAGTGGCCATTCCTAAATCAACCTGGAGTTAATTCATGTACAGAAATGATGGACCAGCCATATAAGCTAGGAAACAACAGAACAGCAGGCAAATATCATGCTTGTATAAACAATGTTGTCTAGGTGTGAGGAAAGTGCCATTTTTCTCTCCTGGAGATTCAAACTACCTTACTATGCTTAATTTACTGAGAAAAATGTAGTATTTTCCATTGCTGTCAAAGTAGCCCAYGTTATTTTCTCGAGTGCTCAAACACAAAGTCTGTTTCCCTGATCATACTGTGGTGCTATAGTGCATCATCAAATGGGACTGGTTTTGACCCTTTTCCCTTGCTCYGAAAATCCCTGTTCTTTTAACTATTAAAAAGAAGGAAAAGACTAAGAGRGAAGGAAACAAATGTACTTGAAAGCTGATTAATATTATTTATATTTGTATCACATATGGCCAAGAACCAGTTCCCCACAGAGCACACAATGTCTGGCAGAGCAAGTGTTCATTTRTATCTATTCCATTCAGATCATTGTTCACTTTAGCAGTGCTTCTCTGCTGTGATTGAAATGTCAGGCTTTCATGCAGCAATGTTAACATGTTGGGTGTAAAGGGAGAGCAGTTATCATGTATTCTAATTTTTATTGGCTTATAATTTCAATATATATTATGGGCTGACAAGTTTATTAGTTCAATTCTGAGAATGAGAAATATGAAAAGGACTTGTGGGAATATACAATTGGAAGAGATTTCACTTTCAAATCTTGTAGACACAATTTATATTCATCAGCACCCCCATACAGATGATCAACCTTTTAAGCCCTCAGGAATGGTTTTAGCCATCACTCTGTTGTAACAACATGTCAGCCAGACAGTCATTGCTGAGCCTTTAATAGTGATGCAGTTCATTAGATTTGAAGGTTCTAAAGGCTGAACAGTGCAAAATAAAAATAATAAATGCTGCAGCTGGAGTTATCAAGACTAGCATTCACAATCATTCAGATGTACAAGGTGAAAAKGGAGAATGCGATAACATGATAAATGGAACTGATCATACCTGTGACAGATTTTCAAAAGCCCAGTGGAGTTGAATTTTCCTGATGAAGCTTGCTGTAATTACTTCACGTCATTCAAACTCTCCCCAGCACAAGACAGGAGCAGTCTGCAGGTGATGTTATGGAAAACAAGGGCTAGTGTGCCTTCTGATGGCCTTTACATCTAAACTGACAGGAAAAAATGCAAGCTGTATCTGATGGACTTTTTACAAGCAAGGAGATTTTTACTGATTCTTATGATCCTGGGATTTCTAGGGCTTTCAAGTAGCTTTTGGAAATAAGACTCATGTATGTTTTGGACTCAGCACCTTTCAGACGGATTTAATTTCTCCAGTTCTGTGAAGGAAATAGGAATTCTACTCTATTAAATAATTTTACTGCTGCAAGTTTTTAAGAGCTGTGTTGATTTGCTGTCATGGTCCTTATCTTCTAATCCTTATTTGTTGAAGTATGACTTTAAAACAGTGGTTAAAGTAAGCAGAAGGCCATGAAAACTGTCCCTTCTCCACAAGAAGCTAAAGGGATTTCTGTCTATGACATCTGTGATCACCAAGTCTGCTCCCACAAAATGAAATGATGCTTTTCCTCAACAGCTCCCTAAATCTGTTCTGCTTTACTGYCTGTTTATGTAGGGCAATCAAATGCTGTCATCTACCTGGGAGAGTGAGGGAAGATAAGTCGACTAGAGCAAATGAAGAACGGCTTTTCCAGCAACAAATGGATCCCAGCTCATTGAACATCAGCTAAAGTTATCTGAGAATCTTGAAAGGGCTGTCTGGAATGGGGTCAAACAAAGCAACCTGGGGGCTTCTCTGTCTCTTGGGTCAAATGACTATGCTGGGAGGCCCACAATTTCCCATTTCCCAAGGCATGCTTCCTGTCCAAGAGGAAGACACATCCTACATGTACAAAACGTACCAAAAAGGAAGGAGAAGGATTGAGAATCTTAACCCTAAACTTTACCCCAATACAGTTATAAGAAGGAAAAGAAACAGCAGAAGAAAGATAATTTTTTTTTAAGGCAGTACCAGGATGGGAGGAAGAGGAAAGGTGGGAGATGATGTAAGAAGACTATGCAGAGATGACAGAAAAGAATGGGTAAAAAGGAGAAAACAGCACCTTAAAAAGATATGRGGGAAAAAAAATTGGGAACTTATAGGATTAAAAGATGGCTAACAACTGCAAAGCAAATAGCAATTCACCTCGCAACTGCTGCTAAGTTCCAAGCTGAGGTTAAAGGCTAAAATTTATGGTGAAAAGAACCTCCAAGCCCAAAAGCTGAGTAATAAGAAGGAGYAGGTATTGCCCACAAGCAGTAGTCTAGCTAAGGTGCTGTTTATGCTCACCAAAGGCGATTTTTATTGTCTTTTGGTCTGAGAAAGTATAAGGATAGCTGCAAATAAATGCAAGAAGTCCTTCATGATAGAAGCAGTGTATCTTTTCAAGAGTAAAGAGAACTACTGAAGGGAAATTATTTCAAACAGAGAGTGGGGAATTCAAGTCAAACAGAATAAATCCATGTGACTGGTACATGCTAGCAGTAAAGATTTGGTCTAGCAGAAGGTGAAGAATAAGGATAAAAAACAAATTCTGCATCTAAGTTGCATTCTATGTACTCTTGACCCATTTCTTTCTAACTGTAATTCCGAGAGAAACTCCCAAAATGAAGAGCTCCTTTGGTTAAGAAACCTACTAAAACTACTATCTGCAGGATTTTATTATCATCCTGCAGAAAAGGACAATGAAATAGCACTCTGACAGTAAATGAAAACACATGTTTTCTGCTACTAGCCTAGAAAGGGAGAAAAGAGCAAACACAGCAGCACTGCTATTAGATACTCCCAGAAGCAGCTGTATCGATTTCTTTCAAATGCAAACAGCAGTGATCTTTAAAGAGCCAATTAAACAGACATTTCAAACCTTTACTATCTAGGTAGCCTCTGGAAAATGTGGATTCYAGAAGTAACACTTCATGTGGAAAAAGGTGGGGAGGGTTTCTTCCTGTRTTCATCATAAGATGAACTGTGATAAATTTGGTAGACTCTGCTGCCAGGATAGTCACTTCTTTTGACAATTGGGCAAATGACAGAATGACTCTGGCAGAGAAATTGGTCTGTGGAATAGTATCTGCATGGATTAAGGAAGCCTGTTCTTCTAATTAAAACTCCTTGAAGTGAAAAATTGCATATATGCAGAAGTTTCCATGTATATATGTTAAGCATAGGAGAGGCATGCAGAGCACTTGGATAATTCATGTGCTAGCATTAAAAAATGTGAAGAGGTTCGTCAAGGCAGGCAGGTTTGTATTAATAAGAAGTCCAGTTGTAACAACCACCATAGCATTTGGCCTACAAGAAACCCATGAATGTATGCCTCAGGGAGTGTGATAAAGAAAAGTTCCATTTCCCTCTGAAAGCAGTACAGTCTTCAAAAAAATAGCAACTGCAACACAGATTCTTGTTTAAAAGGACAGATGAACTCATGTTGGAAGGCTGTTAAGAGAAGCTATGTTCTAAGCAGGATTCATGTGAAAAACTAAAAAACGATCTTCCCCAAGAAATAAATTTTCCATGCTAACATGAATTGGATATTAAATTTGACATATTATTAAGTGAAAATAATCCTCCCTCCTGTAAAAGCAGTTTAGTATGAGGGATTATCCCTGGACTAGAGCATGAAAAAAAGGAAAAGTTATTTGTTGTTTTTTAGTCAGCTTGAAATACAAAGGCATACCTTGTTTATTATTCTGATTACTTCTGTAATGTTCGCACAGTAAGTACCTTTTGATCACTGATGAGAGATAAATAGTCCATTAAGGAATTCCTGAGGTGCATGCAGTAACATGAAGCCTTTTCCTAATACAGAGATTAGGACTGGAATTAGCTTCCAATCAGTTCATCAAAACTAGATGACAAAACTAGATCAGACACTGTTCAAAATTATTTCAGAATAATTCACAACTAAGATTCAAATAAAGGTTCTTTATATAATTTAAAAAGAAATTATTAACTCTTAATATTAAGGTACTGCAATATCCACTGTAATATTAGCTAACACTGTATGTCTCTCTATTCAGGCTAAAATATAGCTACACAATACCAGATCTTGCAAAGGAGTACACGGTGCACTCAGATTTAGGTAGATGACATTTCAGAAACCTACATCACAAATTGGTTAATATAATTTCAATGCTATGCAGTTTGTACAAGATCTTTAGTTTGTCTGATCTTGTCCAATTTTACTGGCTACCAAAACCTAAATCTTCAAATGCTGAACTCATCGAGCATGTATGTTTATAYGTATAAACATATATACATATTCAAATAAATATATAAAATACTTCATTTATAAACTTTTAGGTTTTAATTTAAGTTTTCTTGTGGCATAGAGACCTATAGCAAATGTATAAATGTTAATTCAGGGATACTTTTTAACTGACTGCATATTTATCATGTATGTTTTCTTCTGCACTTAAAACAATCTTTTGCTGCAGTTTATCTTTAACCATTTCAGAGCTCTGGTCTTTTAAGAGTACTTTTAATGTTGTGCTCCAAAGTAAAAAAAAGAATCACAAGGAGCAAACACTGGACACTATAATAGATAATGCATAAGGAGAAACCTTATTTTATCACTGCTGCAATAGTCCTTTTTAATAGGTTTCATACATCAACAGAAAAATCTGCTTCTGTCTGACTATCTTAGTACGAATTATTTTCTAAGATGTAGCTTACAGATTCTCTCTCCAGAAGCAAACTGTGTTTAAAACATCAAACCTTATAAAAAAGATAGAAGTTATCACATTTTTCTATTCCTTGTGCTGTGGGGGAAGGCAATGGAGGACTTGTCAAAACTTCAGCAGGTTTTGCTGAGTTATGGAAGCTGTATCACAGTTTTTTCATCTTCCAAGTCAGTATAAGTCCAATCGAACATCAAAATGAAGACATATAAAATTTCCTGTCATTGAGTCCATATAGGAAAAGCAGCTCTTGAGAAGATAATAATAATCAAGGAGAGTCACTGGAGGTGGGTTAGGACAACCGTTTACAAAGCAAGAACATTGTGGGACCAAGTCAGGGCTGTGAATGAACTATGAAATGCTAGATAGAAAGTCTGAACTGTTGGCTGAACAAACCGTGTCTCTGCGTGATGTCAAATGTCTGAATCTTCTGAGAGTCCCTGACAGAGGACCTTAGCCAGTATATTCATTGCCTGTTTGGACTAGACTGAAAAAAAAAACTGCTTTATTAAACTGCTCTCATTTGATCCTTAGCCATGGAAATCTCTGCAGTTTACTACAGATGGAAGACTATCCTGCCAGTGACAATGCGTATTGCCAGCCATAGCTGGCAACCTGGAATTTTTCTCAGATGAACACRTTCAGAACCATCTGCAATTCGATATTAATCCTAATAATATCAGTATAAGAACAATCTAATAGTTATAGTGACATTACATTAGTATTTTGATGATTGGACATGGAACAGATTGAGTTAAAATACCAGAGATTTACAGTTTGTCTAAGAGACTGCATAACTSACCAGACAATCAGTTTAAGAATTTAAATGAGCTGATTTCTGCCTGTAATAAATCCTTCATTTGTTTACATTTTTGCTTTTATATATATCCTGTTATATATCATATGAATAAAATTTATTTATACTTAGATTGTTTAAAAAACAGGTAAGTAAAACAGATAAAYGCTAATGGTCTTGTCATTTATGAAAGAACCTCAAGTGAACTAGAGCTTTGAGGTGATCTTAGTAATGAGTTTCCAGTGAACTCCAGTAAGAGCAACATGTTTTTTTAAACAAGACAAAACAAAAATATCCTTCGGGTTTTATCTCATATCTAAGCATTTAGAATACTTAACTTTCTGAGCAGAGAAAACTCAAAACCACTAAATAAAGGCAGAACAGAAATTGTAAGTGCTTATAAATCATTTCATCCCCTGTCTATTGTATTATTGCTTTCGGTTAAACCAAGAACTTTGCACAATCCTCTTTTAGCCCCCACCTTTTTTGCTCTGTTATCTCTCAAGTCTGGTGTTGCTCCTCTCTGTTCCTCCCAGCAATTTCTCACTGAACTGTAGGCTCCAGTTCTTTGCTTCTACCCTCCAGTTTGTGGCCCAGAAGGGCTCTCCAGAAACCTGCTCAGCMTCCCAAAAGGCAGCACAATCTTCTCAGGAGGGTCTGATCCACTCACTCTCTTCCTGAAAGAACATTACATGAAAACCAAATACAAACTGCTCAGATGGACACTGTCCATTGCACACTGTAACCTTGTTGGTACAATTTCTTTGTGGTCCAGAAATTAAAACAAAAATCAAAACTGTTTTGCATATTTTAGTCATTCATTTTTGAAACAAATATGCTGTAAATGCAGTTCTGGTACCTCTGGATAGTATTGAATACCTAGTTTCTGAAAGACCTGAAAGAAATAAAATTTAGTAGAATATACAGCTAGAACAGCCTGAAAGAAATCAGTTATGTTTTGCTAGTAGCATACATTAAAGTTTTGAAATTTGTTTTAATTAAATACTAGAACTGCAAAAACTTTGTACAATATCATCCTAAAGAACTGAATTGTGTAGACCTGAAGATGAAATTGTCCAGGTGAGCTGAGGCAGGGAAAAGTTCAATCATGCAACTGTGAAGTTGTGTTGGAAAACCTTCCCAATCTCGATTAAAGCAATTTCAGCTATAACAAAGGGTCATTTCATAAATAATAGTTGGAGAAGCTCTTAGTAACAGCACTAACAAGTATGCTAAATTATACTGCTTTTGAGGAAAACTCATTTGACTCCTTGGTATGCAAGTTTCATCCTACGCAATAACAAAGACTCAGTCTTGCTAGTTCAGCACTCAACATCTCCCAAAAGAATTACCACCCTTCAGATTGACTACAACTTTTATAGGATCGGAAAATAATCACACTTGAGGGCTGCTGACGATGAATGGGATTTTGACTTCTCATGCTGCTTCAACTATTACTACCGCCCATAATCTCTCCTGTTGCAGGCCTCAGGGGAGCATTACATACATTATGAAATATGCCTGAGCAAAGGACATGAAAGACATGTTGAGGATCTCTGCTAGCAGAGTGACACTGGCTGCCCTACACTGGCCTCCCTCCATCTGAAAATTATTAGCATTATTGATGGTACTAGAAAGGATTAGAAGGTATTCTGAGTTGAGAACCAGCCAGCCAGATACCATGTGGACCTGGAACAGCAGAACAGGTTGCCAGTGGTCTAGGTGAGCAAGAAGGATTGATAGCTGGGAAAGAGAACACACTTATGAAAGCGGGTTTTCAGGAAGCAGGACTGTAAGAAATAACACAGTAAAGACAGGGAATGGAGAAACATGGAGAGTATGGAATAAAGCTAGGATGAACTTTTCTGAGAGTGTAAAACAGAACGATAGAAAAATAGACACATCAGATAGGCATAGTAAGTTCAGCTCAAACTATATTGATCTTTTWAATTTTGGTTTAAACTGCTTCTGCAGCCTCCTTGCAAACCTAATGAAAATACAGATTGTGGAGCATGAATCCTCATGTTGGTTCAGTAAGTGCTATTTTTGATATTGGGGCTGTTTAACTCCTGCCAGTGCTGCTTCTAAAGCTCAGGCTACCCCTTTAAATTCTTGTTTTATCCCTCCTTGCTCAGACTTCTGTCCTGAATCCTGCTACAAATGTCAGAATCTCAATTAGGCTTTCTCTGTTGGAGATTCTCAGTGACACAGAAGAGGAAGAACTCCAGAGCCTTACACGTATGGTTTGACAAAGTGCTACACACCATCTACATCAACAACTCTTTTGCTTTCTTTTTCCTCTCTCCTTTAGTGGCAAAAGCTCCCCCAAATGCAAAAAATCCTTGAATTATAGATTCTCGGGTCAGTCAGATGATTCTTCTAGACTCTGAACTCTCTCGATAGGACAAGAAAAAGAGTTTGTGAACAACATTCCAAATGATCTTCAATTTCTTCAGCCTGAAGTTTGGATATAAGGCTATCAGTTGCATAGCTTTTTGATCRGATTTATAAGTGCTTCAGTCTTCATTCTACCATGATTTTCTGCATCAATTGTACTTCAAGAATCACCAGAGTTCAAGTCCTGTCTTGTCAATAGATACTRCTCTAAGTGGTCCCCAAATTTTGAAAATTCCTTGAAGCTTTTAAATAGTCTGAGCCAAGCAAGTGATTGTTATCCCTCCACATGGGCTGTCAGAGTAGAATATTAAACTAACCTGAGCATTTGGTTTTGGTCTGTTCCTGTCAGAATTGATTTATGTGTGAAAATCCCTAATTCTCAGCCTGTGCTTTTAATACATTTCTCAAATCGTTTTGAACGATTTGCTAAACAAACAGCCACAGGGCCTTCTTTAGATTCAGGGAGAACAGAACTAAGTCTCACTTTTGGAGAAACTGGCCCACACTCCAGTGATGATTATCATTATTTGAAAATATGGAAGCGAGATCTTATTACATGTCAGATGGTAACTGTTCACCATCAGGAGTCTGGAAAGAATATTCCACACAAATATAATTATCCAGTTCTTTTATTACTTTTCTAGAAATCATTTCTTTACAGGTGCTGGACATAGAGTATATGACTACTGAAATTATGTATTTTAAAGTAACTTTCATTTTCATTCAAATGAAAACACTGTTTGCTTGTGTACCTGCTTTAAGGCTAGCCTGTCTTCATGGGAGATAATCTGATGCAGTTTCCTTCTGAAGACTCAGACGAAATTAGTACAACTARATACTAGATTCCTCCTTTCTAGAGGAATTAGATATAATTCTTAATAAGCTTTATAATTCTTGCAACATGGATTTCTGAAATTACATGTGATTTTAAAGAAATGCATGTAAATCTCATAKGTACTCTTTCCAAAGTCATCCAAACTCTTTCCAATTCATAAACAATGCTTGTAAGCACTGAAGGAGTAACCAATTTTCAAGTCACAAACTTCTTAACTGACACTTATTTATGAAAGATAATGTCTACAAAAGTTCAGCAAAAAAATAAGTGAAGTATGTGACGACAAAAATAAACACTGGAGATAGATAACTCTGAAACTGAACAGAAAATCCTATCACTGGATCATCCCAATAATGCTAATAAATACTAAGTACATTGGTAACATCTCAGTCATAAGCATAAACTTAATAAATCAATAAATAAATCATTCAGACAACGAATTTAGATAAAAGAAGGAGGGACACYAGGTGTAAAAGAGAAACTTGAAAAAGTGTAGCATGTGTGGAGATGTGAATCTGTGAGCAGCTGAATTCAGGTGTCGGGAAAGGGGGTCCACTCCTGAGTCAAAATACAGTGGTTTTGTTTAGCAGCCTCTGACTCGGGAGCGGATCRTCATCAGAGTGTCACAGAGCTGGTTACCTCATCTCAGGGGTGTTTTGCCAAAAGTGCTATGCAATGTCAGAGCAACCATGTGCTCTGCAGGACCTACTAGCCTCACAAAGAAGCAAGAAGCCAGTCAAAGCATGTACAAGCTGTGTTGTACCCATCCAGCCTGGAAGCCAGGATTTTGGGGACTGTCCCCTTCTCATGGAAAATGTAGTGAGAGCAACAGGAACAGGAATTAGAARACAACAGCAAAATACATTATCTCCTCCAGGTAAGTTCAACAAGAATTTTTACTAAGAAATAATCAATAAAAACTCTCTTTTCTAGTATTGCTTAGAAGTCAGAGGAAGTTTCAAGCTCTTCTGCTTTCCAAATCTAGCTTTGAATATTGCAGAAATGCCAGATTTCAAACTGTTCAAATCTGAGTTTCTCATTTTACCTTTCATAGACATGCAAGAGATACAAAAGCAAGAAGTGGGGTGAAACTGCCCAGGGTTTTGAGTTAGTCTTATCTGTGGCCAAAGATAACTGAAGAGAGGGTAAAATGAGGAGGAAAATAAACAGGAATGAGGAGTCTATGCATGCTTTTAGAATACAACACGCAAGCTCAAAATATTCACTCARTAGCAGAAGAGAGAAAAACTAGTTATAGCATTACAAAGCGATAAGCAACTAAAGAGGTTTCTCTTTATCATAGTGCTGACAACCTCCTCTTCGTAATGCATTTTGCTGAGACTGATTTCTGCTCAGTGCCGCAGAATTGAAAGTAAATATATGCATGGTCTGATCAACTGATGGGGGAGATATTAGCAAGAGTAAGCTACCTTTCCAGGAAATGAAGACCATATAAGGCACGGCTTTGCATAAATAAGTCAGAAACAGCCCAAGAGAGAGCTCTGCTGTCTCTTGTTTGTACACTCACTCTCTTGCTGCATTAATAGTGTTGCCATTTCTTTCTGTCATTTATATTTTTGCTTCATAGTTTTTTCTCTTCATGCTCCATTTGTACTCTTCTAATATTTCTTCAATGACTTGGCTAAATCATCGTAATGTTTGTTTGATGAATAATCAAATGCAGGCCTACATGATCTTCCTTGCTGTCCTGAGGCCAGACTATTTGAGATCAATTCACTCAAAAAAGAAATCCATAATCACTTGGATGGAAGCCAAAAAGATGGACAGACCCAAACAGGGAATTCATTCCAAAATGTTAACATTTCACAGCTCAGGTGCAGTTCTCAAATATTGATTCTGTGGTGACTTATTGAGTGTCTCAGTTAGGATCCCCTCTTTTTTTCTGTTCCCTTTGTCTTTGGCCAGGAGAGGTGCTTGCACAAATGGAGATGCAAATGCAGTTGTACCCATCAGCTGTTCCCCTCTCTTCCCCTAACAATGGCAGTTTTTGCACAGACTTTACAGTAAGCAATCACCCAAATCCATACCAGTCAGACAAGGACAGAAAGCAAGTCTAAGAAACCATAAGGCAATTCAGATTTTAATTCCAGAAAAGCAGAGATTTAATCTATTTATGATGGTATTACTTAGGAAATGTCTATCTCCTCAACTTTCCAAAATGCAGAAATTTTTCRTGCTTTTTGCACAAAAACAAAGATATGAGATTGCTCAGCCAAATCAAGTTATCAAGAGAACACAAATTAAAAAAAATATAACTGTTATTGCCATTTAGTTTCTTGCTTTGGTTTGATAAATTATTATTTTGCCAGTTCCTTAACTTCCTTTATCTATACAATAAATATTTAACTGTTAGTTGCTACATGCCCCTGACAGAAACTGTCATTCAAAGAAAAGTCACCTAAATTGCTAAATCAAATTCCAGTACATATCTGTAACAGCGTATGCTGTAAATAGGTMCCCATAGATAACAACAGTAAATTTTCTGTAATTAGTTAACCTATGAAAAATAGGTTCTAGGAGTCAATCATCTTAATGGCTTGTACTATAAGCCTGAATATAAATATGTGTTTTCAGATAACTGACTACTTAAATTTCATAACTTTTTCAAATGCTTTTTTGTAAAGWCATTTCTAAACAAAATGCAGAATTTTCAATGAGCTGTCATCTAAAGAATTTATGATATTGTATTTAGGTGTTCTTGGCCTACTCCATTTCTTCAGAATAAATCTCAAGAAAAAATAAATTTTGTCCTTTTTACTGACTTAAAAAAGAGGCCACATGGCTGTCTCAGTATTTCAAGCACAGTCTATTCTACACTGCCTCAAGTTATTCCTTTGTCTTAAGATTCAGTAAAAATTAAAAACTCAGTGGGGCTTTTCTTATATGTTGCTCTACTCTAGAGACCTTTGTGCTCCTTRAGTGGTATTCTTACACAATGCTACATTCTGTTAGCCTGGAAAAGTGWTTAATAGTCCAGTCAATGTCATCCTGTAGTTTCCTGCTCTGTTTGCATGTCTTACATGAGGACAGAAAAGTGAAATTAAGAATTTAAAATCTGGGGCTCAGTACTGAGTTCTTATATTGAAGTAGAAAGGGCAAAAATGAGTGGCCAAAGATTCTTTTTAACCTTTCTGTAACATGATCAGACAGAATCACAGGATAGTTGAGGTTAGAAGGGACCTGTTCTAATGCTTGATTGCCCTCGCAGTAAAAAAAAAAGCTTTTTCATATGTTTAAATACAAATTGTTCATTTCAGTTTATGCCACTCACCTCTTGTCCATTCACTCTTGTCCATACTACTGAGGAGTGTCTGGGTCCGTCCTGTTTACACCCTCCCATCAGGTATTTATAAAGTTTAACAAGGTCTCCCGTGAGCCTTCTGTTCTCAAGGCTAAACAATCTCTGTTCTCTCAGCCTCTTCACCTAATCATTTTTCTGATGTCTGCTGGACTCTCTTCAGTGTGTCCATGTCTCTCTTGCACTGGGGAGACCAAAACCAGACACGGTACACCAGATGTGGTGTATGTCAGCTGAGTGGAGGGGAAGGATCACCTCCCTTGACCTGCTGGCAATGCTCTTCCTAATGCAGCCCAGGATGTTGTTGGTCACCAAGGACAACATTTCTGGCTCATGTTCAGCTGGGTGCACCAGGATCACCATGTGCTTCTCTACAAAACAGCTTTCCAGTCAGTCAGCCCCTGGCGTGTGCTGGTGCAGGGGGTTATTCTTCCCCAGGTACCGGACTTCCCATTTCCCTCTATGGAGTTCTTGAGTTTCCTCTCTGCCTCTTTCTCCAACCTATTGAAGTCCCTGTCAAGGTCCCTCTGAATGGTAGCACAACTGCCTGGTCTTTCAGCCACTCCTCGCATTTTTATATCATCTGCAACCTTGTAGAGGATGCCGCTGTCCTATCATTGAGGTTATTAATGAAGATGTTAAACAGCACTGGACCCAGCACTGACCCTTGAGAAACACCACTAGGGACTGGACTCCAGCTGGACTTCATGTTGCTAATCACAACCCATTGAGCCTGGCAAGTCACCTGGTTTTCAGTCCAGCTCATTGCCAATTTGTCTAGTCCATACTTCATCCTTTTTGTTTCTGAGGATATTATGGGAGACAGCACCAACAGTCTCACTAAAATTAAGATAAATAGCGTCCACCTCTGTCCCCTTATCCACCAAACCAGTCATCTCATACGATCAGGTTGGTCAGACATGATTTCCTCTTCATAAATCCATGTTGTCTATTCCCAATCACTTTCAGTGTGCCATTACAGTTGCTCTGATGTGGGTAAGAACCCTTATCTCTGCCTGTAACTGCAACCACGGATTGTTTCTTTTTGGTAGGACATTTTTCCTATAAACATTTTCAGATGATAGGACAATCATCAAAGGAATTTCCTGTGATAGGGAGATTGGGGATAAACTGCAGTTTTACAGGAAAGTACTCAGTGAATTAAAAGAAATCTGCCTTTTGTTAACCCAGCAAATCTAGCTAAGCAAGAGCTCATCCAGGAGAATCACATTGTCCTAATACCAGACTCAAGTCTACAAGCGCTGACATGCTGACGACCAGCTGTCACATAGTTTACTCTGTCATGGTTTCTTCTAGTGCTATTACAAAAAATCCACTCTCCTTCCTTTACAACACTCGCTTGTATTGACTTCATGTACTTGTTATTTTCCCCTTTGCAGTAGAGTAAAAGAGGCAATTTCTGAACCACCATCCATATTCTCTGTTAAAGATGAGAAYAGTTGCTTATTCTCCAACAATTGCTGTTTTTAAGTAGAGAAAAATTATTATTATGCATTACAAGCATCAACAGATAACTAAGAATAGGATACCATAAAATGTTAAGAACTATTGATGCTAAARAGAAGGAATTCGGAAGTTCAAGACACATGAAGCAGAGAATTGTTCCCTAAGAATAGGTATTACTTTCAATACCATCTTTTCACATAAATCACATATAATGAGATCTTCAGTCATGAATGTCTTTTCTAATTACTGCTAACATAGGTAAAAATCATATGTAGTAAGCAGTATGGACATTTTCAAATACTATAGATTCTTACAAAGGAATTCACCTCATCATTTTTTTCCTACTAAATAACATACCTAAAAACACACCTTTCATTATGTTCAGAAAATTCTACTGTTTCAAATGAAAAACAGTATGTTCTGCCTCAAATCAGATCTATACCCTGTCCAGTTTTATATACGCAAGGCTCATCATGCATCCTGCTTGTATATTTTTTACAGTGTTTATTTCATGCCTGAGTGGAAAAGGAACATCACAATTTACTGAAAAGTGGCTTCTGTTGTCATTTCTATTGATTTGACAGATAGTATATAGTCAATGAGCCCATGGAAGGGCTGATCAAGGCCTGGTCTAGAAAGCAAATGCTGCTTGCTTGCAAATCTTGAAACAAATCCATCCAGCATAGAGGATGAAATGCCAACAGTCTCGAAAAAAACAACAGCAGTGAAATTCTGCTGTTTCATTTTGGTTCCAAAAAGAATCTGAAAATCTTGAGTTTAGAGCAGTCTGGGTGTGAACGGCTGAGGACAGATGAGGCTGGCAGACAACTTTGCCAGAGACAAGACAGAAAGACAMTTAATAGTGTTCAGAAGCTTCATCAATGTTGACAAATTTCCATGAAGTATTTCACTTTCAATATACCGTCATTCTGTGATGGAAATGAACCCACTTGAAAAATTTCTGCTGATACTCAGGGTAGTTCAATGCTGGCTGTGACTGCATTCAGTTCCCCTCTTTTTCCCTGATGCCAAAAGATTTCTAAAAGATTTGGGACAGATTCTGAACAATTAGGGCGAATATTACCAGAAATATTCTAAAACTTTCTGAAACTAAACCAGAATGTTTTAAAAAAGTGCTCATCTTCAATACACTATTAATTATCTCAAGGTGATATGTTTAGAATTGGGAATGTAAATCTAAACATTCAAAAGCTATGCTCATATAAAGATATATATATATCTCCTTCTCCACGCTTGGAGATTTTCAAAACTCAGTTAAACAAGCCACAGCTGGCACGATGTAGCATTGGTGATAGACCTGCTCTAAGCAGGAGGACTAGAGATCTCTAGAGAAGGAGCTCTTCCAACCAAGAATTTCCAATTCTGCCTTCATTTCGCTTCGGAAAGAACAGTACTAGAAAGGGGATTATTGGTTTAAATACCTTTGGGTGGCTCTGGAAGAACATATTGTGGGATAATATCATTTGAAGAATTAGGAGAAACCTGCACTAAAAGGAGTGAATTATCTTACTGAGCTGTAGCTACAAATATGAAGGTATTATATGAAAACTTGATTTTAGAGTTCAGTTTGAGTACAATTCAAGAAGATTATAAGGTCTACCATGTTTCCTTATGAGGTCAATGGAACTTATYATTTTCCAGTTAATCCATACTGTGAAAAAAATTAATGAAAATTTTGGACTTATCCTTTTAAATCAGAGAACATTTACTTAAAGTAACCTTTGCTGTACATATAAAGGAATTAGTCAGATTTTGTATTTTCTTATTTATATAGTTTAAAAGTTTCCATGGCAGGTAACTTGACTGAGAATAAGGTGCTGTACAGGCCAGATAAAGTAACATGGTACAAAGAGACAGATCTTATCTCAGCCATTTTAAATTGAATCCTGCTAACACTTGATATGGAAGCTGAAAAAAACAGTCTGCCATTATTTGTTAATCATTTAAATTCACTGTAGTCCTTGAGCCCTGGGAGAAATAGAACAAAATTAAAGTGCACATTTACATATACAAACCTTTCAAGACCAAAGGATGAACTTAAAAAATTCCCTTCTGTGATACTGTCCCACATCACCAAAAAGAATTTGAATGGGATTCCTATATTCCCACATAAATTATAATGGAAATGGAGCAAATGTAAAAGAATGTATAAGGCTTAGTAGATCTGAGAAAGGCAAGTCCTGTAGTTGTCCAAACTAGTGGAGCTATGCATGGTACCTTCTACATCAACACTTCTACTGGGTATAACAGGATAGGATTACTTTTTAGATTTACGGTTAGGGTTTATGGTTAGGGTAAGATCACCATTAAGAGTTAGATCAGGATTAGGGTTAGGGCTAGTATTTAGGGTTATGTGTTAGGGTTAATATTAGCATTAGAGTTAGGGTTAGAATTAAGGTTGGGGTCTAGGATTAGGGTAAGGCTTAGGATTTAAGGTTAGGGTTAGGGTAACTGTTAGGGTTAGCATTTAGGTTTAAGGTTAGGGTTTAGATTAGTGTTAGGGTTTAGGTTTGGAGTTATTGTTAGAATTTAGTGTTAGGGTGTGGATTGGATTTAGAGTTAGATTTAGGGTTAGGTTTACAGTTTAGGGTTAGGGTTATGTTTGCTTAGGGTTAGGGTTAGGGTTAAGGTTAGAGTTTACAATTAGTGTAAGTGGTAGAGGTTTGGGTTAGGTTAAGTTTAGGGTGGTGTTAGTTTTAGGCAAGGGTTATGTTTTAGTGTTAGGATTAGGTTAGGTTAGCATTAGGCTTCAGGTTTGTGGTTCGTGGTTAGGTTTGGGGTTTAGGATAGCATTCAGAATAATGTTTAGAGCTAGGGTTTAGAGAGACTGTTACTAGTAACATTTTGAATACTGGGAGGCAAATTGTTAGCAAAAAACAAGCAAATTTCTCACCTGAAAAGTCTGGAAGTTTCACTTCACTGGGTACTTTCAGGGCTGGAGTATAATTAAAAAAAAAAAAAACCCTTCCACTACTCTCCTTGCCTCCCTCTGTTTTCACTTTAAAACCAAATGAGTAATATTCACCAGTTCAAATCTAATAGGAAATTAGTTCTCATCAATGATTCAAGGGAATCCCAGGATATGTTTTTCCATTTTTCAGGAAATTATGCTAGTATTTCCCTAATTTGCAGTGAGAATAATAATAGCTAAAAAGATCAGCTAAAACAGAGACTGAGATACTAGCTTCTAAGGGATCAGAGAAAAATTAACGAAATTGAAATTTCCCAGATCAATCCACAGCCATCGAGATAACAGCTTGCACAACTGTGTGAATAAAACTACACTGTCTGCAATTAGGAAGGATATTGCATGATGCTATCAATGGCTGCTGGCACCACAGAGGTATGGGTCTCTGTGACCTGTGGTCTGACTTGAGTTTCTGGCACTCAGATTTCCACACACACACACCTGCACACAGAGTAGAGAGTTTCTCACCCAGGAAAATAGTTAGGAAGGAATTTAATGAGAAGAGAGGACGGACAGCTCTGATCAGGAGCTGGGCCTGGCCAGACAGGCATTCTGACCAGCTCCTTTTTATATGCAAACAGTCCTTTTTATCCCTCTAGTTTCCCACATTTGCTCCTCCCCACATCACTTAGATCCCTCCCTTTCTCCATCTTTGATTTCTCCCCTAAATACCCCCTAAGTATTGCACAATCCACAAATGGTCTTCCCCTGCATGCCATAAGGTGTCCCACATTCCTAAGCAGTAAATCCCCTCAGTAAAAAAGGTGCTCCTGAGAGTCTCTCCTGTTGACTCACCTTGCTGGGTTTCATACCTGGACCGTGGGGCTGATGCTGTCCTGGGACAGCCCTGGGAGGAGCCTGGACAGATGTCTGTTCCTCACAGTAGGCAATCTGGTTTCCCCCTCTGCCATTGTGCCCGGCACTCTGCTCTGCTTGTGCAGATGAGCCTTTGATGGGCTGATCGCTCTTCTGTGGTGGGCCTGGGAAGAGCTGGCACAGGGCATCTTTCTGTTCCCTCAGTTGCCATTGTTTCTCTGTGCATCATTGTGCTTGTGGAGGTGAAGTCTGTATTACCTAGCTGAACACTTGGACTGTCTTTTCCAACAACAGCATAGCATCCTTCTTTCATTTACCTATCTAGCTATGCTTTGCCAAACCTTCTGCCTATAAAGACTGAGTTGTAAAGGTTCTTTTGCTCTTTACAGTTTTATTGGCGTAGTCTGAGGGCAGCTTCCACAAGCAGGAAGGCTTTGGATTTTCAAAGTAGTTGTGACACCTAAAACTTGGTGGCATCTCACCATGAGAGCAATGGGGGTGGAATATTCCAGGATTCCAGAAAAACCTGGGCAGATAAACTGAAATGATGCAATAGAGTACCCCCCAACACACACTGTATAATAGTGGCAGTGTGGTTATCTGAGGCTGCAGTAATCCCAGAGACTGAACATTTATCAGGTTTATTGATTCAGCAGAGCTGATAAAAGCAACAGAATACTAAATCTAGTCAACTCTAATCTGTAAGCCACTGGCAGTCACTGACAGCAGCCAAGTTCACAGTTGAGATCAGTACAAAGCAACTAACTGTTTATAGCAAGATTTGATTTGGAATAACAGCTGGCATTCTTGGTAAACAGATCAGATGGAATTCCCACAGATTCCTGCAAATTAATGTCTGCCATTGATATTGCAGACAAACCTAGTATTTTAATTGCAACAATCTCCTAAAAGCTGGCTTTGAAGATGTCTCTGTTTCTGATGCACCACTGTGAACTACAGCTGTGAAAGCTTTCCTTCTCCATTCTTTTTTAATAGTATGAATGCAGTTCTGGTGTTTCTCTGCAGTACATAAGGAAGTCTGAGAAACAAAAAGATATTACAAGTTGAAAGGGTTCAATCCCTTGCAAGGAGACAGAGAATGTGAAATTTGGAGATGTAGTTTTTAATGCATTGCCATATGTATAGCTATCAGACAAATGGAAGAAGCAGCAGGATATTTAAAAACATAGACCCAGATACAGACTCTGGAAATTTGTTGCAGCTGTCTGTGTCCGAAGATTTCCTGAGGACCTACTTTGGGAAATGGGCCTGATTCAGGTGCCATGTGACAAAATTATCTACATTTGCTGCTAAAGTGAACACTAGTTCTCTTTATTTCAAAAAGCCATGTTAGATAGGAAGGAGTTATGAGGGAAATAGTCAAAAGAGAAAAAAGAGATAGACTTTGAAAAGGAATTCTGAAGTTCCTAGACGAGATAGCTGACAGCTAGAGACGACCAGCCTCAAGCCTTGCTCTCAGAGTGGAATCAGGTGGAATAGCTTTTTCTTTAGCACTTGCATTTGTTTACTACAACTGTGAGAGAAAGGAAACCGTAGGAGACGCTACGTTCCATAACATATTCTGCTTTTTACAGGAGCAGTATGACTGAATATCCRTAAGGCTTCACACTGTAAGTGTAAATGCAGTGGTAGTAATTTTAAAAATGTTTGAGGCTTCTAAACATGACATGGAATACTTGAGGGAACAGTCAAAATGATCAACAGAATTATTCAAAAGCTTGAAACTTTAGGTCATTTAGTAAAAATGACTGCTTTCACAATACTACTGCAACATAGGTACTACCAGTAATTATTCATTTCCTATTCACTTGGAGCTTTTACATTTTAATGGATTGCAAACGCTATGTGTTTAATTCATCATTTTTGAACACAATATTTTAAACAGATTAACAGTTTTATGCTGCCAATATTAAATTTGTGCAGAATATTTCTCTTTGTTTCATATCCAGATAAAAATGTCCATCTAAACAGTGCTGGCTCAGAGTTTGAAAAAAGTAAGAAGGAAATAAGAATGAGGAAGAAGCTGTTTAATACTACAATTAACMTAAAAATAATAAAGAAACCTCAAATAAATATATAACAAGTTGATGGATGACTTCAAGCTACTTAGGTCGCAAGACTCAAATATCAAAATTTAGCTAATTTTGGTGTATTTTAAAAGTGTACAATCATTTCTTTTGCAAAACATACAGACACACAAACACATTCAGCACTTCCTACGCTATGAAAGCTCAAAATTTAGTTTTGACATAGATTAAGCAAGGCTATTTCCTACCCTAAAAATAATAGAAGTAATTTTATAAGCTTTGCCATAACAATCATGCTTAATGACTGCCCAGGTCATAGCTAAATAAGCGTAGGTTATGTGAACATATCTGAGTTTTAAAGATAATTTTTGTTCAGACTCTCTGCTTAAAAATTCTTGTATTTCAAGGGATCTAGTATGTCCCTTTCAAAGAACAGACACACATGTAAAACTTCCCTCTGACAGGTATCAAAGTTGTACAAAATAGATATCACATATTATACAAAACTGTTACTATTCCAATAACTAAGTATATGAAAGTAGATGAACCTTAGCAATGCTTTGTGGCAATAAAATTGACCTATCTATTGACATGTAATAATACTAAAATATAGTTAGAGTGCTGGACTTTTCTTTTTCAGATAGATACCCCTGAAGAAGGTGTGTTTTTCTGTAACCTAGGAGCTCATCCTAGTATCCTAATAAATGGGACTAACAAGTAGTCCTCTGACATTCTTCTGCAGAAACTTCTTTCACAAATCAGTGATTCTTTTTAATGTTTTTGCTTGCAAAAGTCTCTAGTGTTGATTTCCTATTAAGAGCAAAGAAAGAACTCTAAAAATTTTACCGAAGATAGTCAGATTGAATATCCATTCAACACTGGAAAGGGGGAGAGAACAAAACCATCCAAATATCAAACTAAACCTTGCTGTAGACTACACTTCTTACACTGCTCAAAAAGTAAGAATAGAGATCGTGGGTACAGTTGCTCTCTGCCTATATGGGAACAGGCGAGATGGCTATGGTTTTTGCTTGCCATAAGCAAAAAACCTGACTTCTTCACCTTAGACTGTGAGTTAATCCTGCTTACAACTGTGAACTCGCCACACCTAGCTGGATACTGCAACAAGTGTCCACCTAGGAGAGCTCAGGGCAGGCTGATCCAGAGACCACTATAAGCAGCTTTATCAGGACTTTACAAAATACCATTGTGATAGAAGCAATTTTGATAGAGGTCTCTCAGGCAAACTGGGCACTGCGGGGAGAGCAGATCAAAATATAATCAAACTACAGCTCCTGAAGACTCTTGTGCTGAAGCCTAAATAAGTCACATTTTACTTTCCAAAGAGTTAGTACCAAMCCAACTTAACATTACGGTGAGATATGATTTTTGCAAGTGTGCTTCTAAGAAGCTCTACGTAATGGCATCCTACTGTCTTGGAAGCAGAGCAAGACCTTTATATATTTGCAATGTTAATAGACATGTGTTGACGGGAAGTAGAAATTAGGCCACCCTACACCAGCCAAAGGCAGAATTTACTTCATCAAGAAACCTGTTAAGTTTGTGACTTTTTCTCTTTATTAGACTTTTACTCAATTTCAGAGCTCACATTTTTCCTTATAATTTTATTTGTCTCTCAAAAACCAAAACAAATTGTTGAACAAATCCAAACTTCAAGTAAATCAGTTTTCTTGATTAATGGGTTTGACATTATATTACCTAAATATTTTACTGCATAGTTTTTACTTGTCCTGCAATCTAAGGTGCATAGAAGAAGTTTTATAAGATTTACCGTAATAGCTACACATAATAGCTCCAAATCTAGATTGTTCTAAATAATTGAAAATTCCTAACTGTCCAAGTTCTATCTAAATATGCTTAGGTTATGTGAATA